>NC_135375.1:71994673-72294673 GCF_049243985.1 Paroedura picta | reverse complement strand
GGATATACACCACTATATGCACAGATGCACAGAAAGGATATACACCACTATAAATTTCAGCACTGTGTTATTCTGAATAAGCCACAGTAATGAAAAGAAAATAGCCTCCCAGTTTATAGTTTAATTTCTCTCTCGCATCTCCCTTGCAGCAAATGATTTTAATCTGCAGGAACATAGACTGAGAAATTAAGAATAAGAATATTTAGAGCAGGTTTAAATTTTTGTGGTAGTTATATGAGGATTTTCTATGCCATATAATGCAGAAATGAGGCATTCAACCTTATCTTTAAAATTGCTTTTAGTTATTTTAATTTTTCAAAGAAGAAACCATTCTAGCAGGTAGCTAAAGAACTTCTGGGGGAAAGAATCCAAGTACCATTTTCTCCACTTCATAAAGTGGCCATGAAGCATTTATCAGTTCAAATATAGCAGGAAAAGGTGCTCAGAACAGATATAAAACTATGACTGAAAGAACATCTTTACAGGATTCTTCATTTAGTTCACAGTGCAATCCTATGCAGAGTTACTCTAAACTGGCTTTAGTGAGGGGCTTTCCGCACCGGGATCCTTGTAGCAAATTGTTTGCTGAATGAAAAATCGCCATTTAAAATGGTGGAATTCGTCGTTATGCATACCTGCCTTTGTAGTGGAATCCAGTTGCGTTTCCATCGTTTCCCACAGGCTTCCGGTCTCGGCAAAAATCACTAGAAAGGAAGCGCTATTGCCAAGCTCGTCCCGCCCCTGGCCGTCAAGCAGCTAATGGGCGGCCGTTAGCATGCTCCCAAACAGCCCCTTTCCCTTTAAGGAAGGTTTAAAAAAAACACACACACACCCGTTGCAACGAATCTGCGTTGATTCGTTGCAACGGAGAGACCCATCCAGCTGGCA
Source organism: Paroedura picta (assembly GCF_049243985.1). NCBI lineage: Eukaryota > Metazoa > Chordata > Lepidosauria > Squamata > Gekkonidae > Paroedura > Paroedura picta. The sequence goes on along the minus strand of NC_135375.1, from coordinate 72,293,785 downwards.
GGTGTGTTTGAGCTGCCATTTCATCGTTGCCACGCTCCCCCCAAGTGAAAAAAAAAACCCTACTAGTAGCCTAGACAGAATAATTCAAGCAAGCCAAATTGATCTGTTGAGTTTTCACCCCTGCGCAGGTTCTGAAGATATTGGGAAATACCTTAAAAGGTATTTTAATGTTCTTAAAAGAAGTCCAATTTATTCAAAACTCCATTGTGAAGTCAGCCACTGATGTGAAAAGAGAAGTCATATTTTTGTTAAAGAAAAGTGTACTTACACAGACTTTATATAGTCTCCTACCAACTGAAAACTTACAATTTTATACATCTTTAAACATGTTTCAAAATACAAACATTATGTTTTTAGCATCCATAACATGAGTAATAAACATAACATTTTGGGGAAAACACACTGGAGCCATGTAACCACAATATAGTGAATATCTGGCTGGACAGTTTTCCATACAGATTACAACATTTCCTATGAAATCACATCAACCTCACATTCACCATCAATAGTAAAAGTAAAAATATGCAGTTTGCGAGGATTTTGTAGTCCATAAACTGTTATAATCTTGGATATTCCAGTTTTCAGTTTTTAAAAATATCACTGCTACAACTCATTAAGGGCAAGAGATACTTAAATTGATTAATACCTTCAAAGCTTACTGAAAGGGTAACAAGTATGTACTTGTTTATGTTGCTCCAAAATAGTATCTCCACCAGCCTTCCTCAACTTTTTTTTACCACTGAGAAACCCCTGAAATATTCTCCAAGCTTTGAGAACCCCCAGAAGTGGTATGATCATGCAAAATATGGTTGGGAAGCATAGCTATGTAAACGCTTACCCCAGGCCATCCCCTTCCCACCCCCTCCAGGTCCATCACTGGCCATTGTGAGAGCAGTGGGTAGGTTGACAAACCATATATGATGATATCACCTGGTTAATGTTTAACAAATTTAAAAGATATATATACTCCCACCCATTCAGGAAACCCTTCCAAGGCCGTCACGACATCCTGGCTGAGAAAGCCTGATCTACACTGTGGATAGAAAATACAAACTAAATGAGCCAGATGCAGATCAGACACAATCCGTTGGCTCACAGCTAATTCCTGCTGTTGCACTCAGAACCAGATAAGTTGCTTTTCTTACACCACTGTTGATTTGCATCATTTTTTCAATTGTATCCGGAGGCAATATGCGCAGGTGTGAAGGAAACACCAGGGGGCTTTACGCACCGGGATCTTTGTTGCAAATTGGTCACTGAACGAAAAATCGCCATTTAAAATAGTGGAATTCGTCGTTATGCATACCTGCCTTTGTAGTGGAATCCAGTTGCGTTTTGTAGCGTTTCCCACAGCTTCCGGTCTCGGCAGAAAAGGAAGCGCTATTTCCAAGCTCGTCCCGCCCCTGGCCGTCAAGCAGCCAATGGGCAGCCGTTAGCATGCTCCCAAACAGCCCCTTTCCCTTTAAGAAAGGTTTTTTTTTTTAAAAAACAGACCCATTGTAACGAATCTGTGTAGATTCGTTGCAACGGAGAGACCCATCCAGCTGCCTAATGTGAGCTGTCGTTTGATCGTATGATCGTTGCCACGCTGCCTCGAGTGATAAAAAAAAAATCCCCCCCCTCTCACGGGCCCGATTTTCGGCTGAATTAATGTGTAAAAAATAAAGGGACTTTATTTCAGCAAACGGGCTTTTATGTGGTTTGTGCTTAGTGACTAAAGGTGAAGGACTGAAGCCAGGGAAGCCTCTAAACAGAAAGAGGCTCACTGGTGCGTTTATCCCTGCTCGCTCGGAGAAAAAAAAATGGCGATCGCTTCGCCGGAAGTTTGGAGGACAGGCTCAGGAGGAGGGACTTTGAAGAAACCGCAACAATGTTAACGCACAGGTCTTTATCGCTAGTGTTGCAGATTGTTTGCAAGAGTGTAGCGCTTTCCGGAGGGTGAATCCACTTTTTGGGATTCCCCTGAAAGCGCTACAACGAAGCGCTTTTTGCTGATCGGTTTCAGGAGTGTTGCAGATTGTCTACGACGTCGTGCGTTATGGCAAATCAATAGCGTTTCCAATTGGCAACCATTGTGCGATTTTGAAGCCGTGCAAAAAGCCCCCAGAATTTGGTCAATATGCTCTTCCTTTTCAGCCATAAAATTTTTTTTTCAAGTTTGAACAAGTCATGCTTTCAAGATAATGCAGGGCTATAGTCTATACTGATATTAGCTAGTATGCTGTTCAGATAGTTTCTTGCATCTTAGAATACTGTCCAAGCTACAATCAGACGCTGATTCCCTTAACTAATGTTCAGGTCTAAGGGTCATATTTATTTGTACTGCAATACTGGACCAAGCCCAGGCTGAAGACCACTGCCAAGGACTCATATCTACAAAAACTAGGTTCTCAATAGTAAAGTTACTGAATCAAGATGCCCTTTCTTTGAATATCTGTTAACTATTTGTTAACTCATCCCTCAATATAGTTAGTAGAATAAAGACTGTAAAAGAATTCTTCTTGCCCAGTGAAAAGAAATTTGAAACATTTAAGGTGCTCCCAACACTGCATGGAACACAAAAGTCATGTCCCTGAAAGAAGCCTACTTTGAATAAGCACCACTGATTTCTATGGAATTGGCAGCCTGTGTAACTGGCACATTTTTAAACACATTGTTTATAAAGCAAAAATCAATTTTTGAAGTGAATTACATCCTTTCAGCAATCTGTTCACATAGGTTTGTATCAAACTAAACCAAGTTCTTACTTTTCACACAATTTTCACAATATATTAAAATATCATACAGCATCATGGAACAGATATAAAAGTGAATAAAACAATAATACCAGAGGGTTTTTAAAAAGTTTCCAATAGTTCTTTGCTATTATTCTTTTTATAGCTGAAAGCATATGAGAGATCTTTTTGTTGTTGTTAACACAAGGTACATGATGTCAGAAACAAAGGTACCACATACTGCAGGAGCACTTGGAATAACAGGATTAATCTGTGAGATTCAAATTTCACTGCAGGATTGCCAGGTACCCCGTGGCAACCTGTGTGAGTGTGGAGGTGGGGGAAGGCTTACTGGCAACAAACAGAGGCCTAGGCTGGCATTGCCAGCAATATGGTGATGTCACTTCTGGCACACACAGGAAATGATGTCATCAGGTCTCCAGTGATATTCTGGTATCTGGGCAACAACCAGACCTTTGAAATGTAGTAAAGGGGGAAAGGGTTCTTTATGGGGAACCTCATAAAGTTGGCAATATGGAATGATATGCTGAGTTACAGCCGTTGAGTTTACAGAGCAGAACCCTAGCCTCTCCTGAAATGGAACCCACCAATATCTCCCAACTAACACCATTGAGGAGAGAACATCCATACGGGCCAACATAAAAGTTCTGGGAGGGAAAGGGTTATTTAAATCATGGAAATAATGAGCCATCCTTCCAGTCTGAATTTGTAAACCAGATTTAGCATGATGTTGAGAGGGAAACAGTTTTGGGAATTCAAGGTCCAATAAGTCACTGTTTATGACACAAAAGTGCCTCCTTCCCTTCCTCCTTTCAGTTGCCAGATCCCCATCACTTCTCCTCTCCTTTTCCTGTCGCGACTGCTGCGGATAGTCACTAGGATCGGCACCTTATGGGACGTGGTCAGCATGGGAAAAGCACCGCCACCAGAGTGCAAGGCCAGCCTAGCCCGTGCGTTGCCATGAGAGAGAGAGAAACCACCAGACACAGGCGCTCCCTGTCCACTGGAGCAGCCCAGCATTCCTTCCCCAGGAGATGGCAGATCAGGCCCAGGAAGGGAGAGCACAAAACAGCCTTCCACCGCCTGCCTGGCGGGCTGGGAGGCAGGCAACCTCCCTCCCTCCTCCTAAGTAAAGGGGCAGCTGCCCTGCTGCTAAAGCCGGGATGAGGAGGCGAGGCTTGCTCATGCAAATCTAGCCACAATGATGGGAGACGCTCGTGGCAGAAGGCCCAGTGGTGGCACAGGCGGCATGGAATCAGAATGGGCAGCATGTAGGCAGCATCCTGCTTAAGAAGTGCTCAGGGAGGGAGAGGGAGGGCAGGAGTCCTAGGTGATTATGGAATGGAATGGCTGAGCAGCAGGCAGGAAGACTAGTGGGGTGGAGGGGAGAAGAGGGGACAGGGGTCTGACAACTGAGAGTAGGAAGGAGGCACTTAGTAGCAAACCACTACACTGAGACCTAATGGGGTTTAAACTGACAGGGGGAGAACCTGCCTGCTCCCACAGTAATTTATCTATAAAAATCATATATTTCTGTTATGAAAATACTGTCTTTTGGGGGAAAGAATCTAGATTTTGGAAGGGGTTATGGCTAAAGAAAAGCCCTGCTGGAAAAGACCAATGATCCGTCTATATTTCACACAGTGGTCAATCAGTTCCTTTGGACAGCCAACAACAAGGCACAGAGTCCATGGCCTTCTCTTCAGGGGTAGAGGATCTGCTTGGCATGCAAAAAAAAAAAAAAAAAATCAGGTTTAACCCCTGTCACTTCAGTTAAAATCATTAGGTAGTAAGTGATACCTGAGGCCTTAACAGAGCTGCTGTCATTCAGAAAAAGTACTGACCTTAATTAATAAAACAGGGTTGTACTTATGGGAAAGCAACAGAGAGGGTAGGAACACTCCTAGCCTACTAAAATCTTTGGAAATCTTTTCTGCAGCTGGCCTGCACACATGCCGGCCTTAATGAGAGCCTGCACAGAAGCTACAATAATGAACATCAATTGTGCTCGGTATAAGACAACTTAATATGGTCATTATAGAGTTTCTGATATTATTCTACAAACATTTAGATGTATTTCTTTTGCTATCTGTTAAAGTAAATAAGAAAGTATAGCTGTTATTACTTGTGAGTTCTGTTTGGGGTTTTTAATTTATTATTTATTTATTAGATTTGTTTCCTGCCATTCACGGCAAGCCATCCCATGACGGGTTAATAGTAAAACCTCACATAAAAACAACAATCCCCATTAAAATCCGCATTACTAATTAATCAGAAAGCAGGTGGTAAAATTATCACCTCTCCCCACAATCAGTGTGGCTGCTTCTCGGTGTGCCAAGGGGACTGCCAAACAATGTGTGATAAGCTTTTATGCTTTTTACAATTATTTAGTAGCTATGCTTTACATGCCTGTAATTATCTATAATTGATGTTTTTGTTGTTTCCATTTTATGTTGTAAATCGTCCCGAGCCCATCTAGGGGAGGGATGGTACAGAAATTTAATTGTAAATAAAAAAAATTAATATATTACTTTGTAAATAAAATTTCATGCTCGTTTTCTAATTGCGTGATTGAAATAATCAAATTATCTTTCAATTTATGATACATTTCCTCCCAGACTGTTTGTTGGATAGGTAAACATCTTAATAAGGTTTACTCATGCACAAAATAATTTACCAAGAGGTAAATTTACCTGAATCCTGAACTGACCAACCTTTGGAGTCATAGTTATATGTTTAACATTACTGCCACTGGTTATGGAATATTAGTAAACCATCGTTCTATGTTATTACTGTTGTGAATATGACGCTTAGATGACTATCGAATTGCACTGTATCCTTATGTTCTTCTAGGTGGCTCCGCTCTGAGCCACAAGGGAAGGTGGTATATAAATTAACAAACAAAGAAACAAAATAGACTTCCACAACAAGAAGTAGCATGATCTGACAAAATCATTGGTTCTATTTTGTTTCAGGGGGGCAGCCATGTTGGCCTGCAACAGAAGACCAAGATCCAAGTCCAGTAATATCTTAAAGACAAGATTTCCAGGATATAAGCTTTCAAGAGTCAAAACTCCTCTAGTTCTCTGTGGATATTAAAAGATTAAACTAGGTTATTTTCAGTTATTTTCTTAATTCCCTGACACTGAACTTCCAGCTTCAGTGCTCAGCTTGAAATGACTTTTACTACATAATACGAAGCATGTGGCTTCCTTCTGAAATAATTTGCAATGGACAGCTATATGAATTAGCTACTCAAGATGTGTGTGTGTGTATTAAAATATCTTAATAAGGTCTAGAATACCTAGAAATTCTGTCCCTTTCTTAAAGCCAGGAAAAAACAACGAATAAGAGATTATTTTATTACCTCAAAGCATTCTTCATGCAGTTAAAATAACCTTCTCCCGTAGGCCTTACACTTTAACTTTTCACCTATCAAATGCTATACATACCTCTTATCACTTTCTGTTTATAAAAGCTAATGTTAAAGATTATAAAGATATAATTTGACCATGATCCTACTTCGCTATGTTCCTTACCTGCTGCCATCATACTGTAGATAGTTTCAATGAGTTTTGAAAGCTAGAAGTCCCAGGAAGGAGAGGACAACTGCAGGTTAGCACACCAAAATCAAGTTTTTATATCTTGAGGACGACAGGACTAACCCTCTTCTAAGTATAGCTTAATGTTATCATATGATAGCTAAAGTAAGCTGGCCTATTCGGGGACGCTAACAAGAGCTATTTTCATGAGGCATTCAGAATTCATTTACCTTATGAGATGAGAAGCTAAGGCTGGGGCAGCAGATCAAACCATTCCAAAAAAAAAAGAGGGAAGTCCCACGGCAACATAGCTTCATGTGAATTAACTAAAATACTGAAAACAGGCTTTTGATGCATCCAGTTCTAGCTTGTGCAAGGACTCTTTGCACCATTCACATCTGAAAGAGTCAAGCTGACAAATGTTGCGCTTTGATGTTGTGATGAAGCACTTTCTTTGGCTTTCAAGTCCTGAGCCAGTGCATTGACCCTGAGATACTGACATACAAGGGAGGTCTGTCTGGCCCAGCAGAAGGAAGTCAGAATACATCCTGCTGGACTGCATACAACAGCCTTCATATTAGTAGGACTTGGGTGGGAGTCATATAGAGCAGCGGTCCCCAATCCCTAGTTTAACCTTTGGTGCTCTCCAGCAGCTGCCATGGCTTGGGCTCTCCCTCGGCGTGGCACTGTGCAGCTGCCCCCAGCAGGTGGTGGGAAGTCAGGGGCATCGGCAGGAAAGCAAGTGTAGCAGGGGCTCAGGTGGCGGCAGCGATGTCCCTTGCCAAAAGACACCCCCCCCCCAAGGCCTCAGTAAAATTGTCAAACGTTGACCGGTCCCTGGTGATAAAAAGTGCATCTAGTCAAGGCTATGGTCTTCCCAGTTGCAATGTATGGCCGTGAAAGTTGGACCATAAGGAAGGCTGAGCATCAAAGAATTGAGGCTTTTGAACTCTGGTGCTGGAGAAGACTCTTGCGAGTCCCTTGGACTGCAAGGCGAACAAACCGGTCAGTCCTAGAGGAGATCAGCCCTGACTGCTCCTTAGAAGGCCAGATCCTGAAGATGAAACTCAAATACTTTGGCCACCTCATGAGAAGGAAGGACTCTTTGGAGAAGAGCCTAATGCTGGGAGTGATTGAGGGCAAAAGAAGAAGGGGACGACAGAGAATGAGGTGGCTGGATGGAGTCACTGAAGCAGTAGGTGCAAACATAAATGGACTCCGGGGAATGGTAGAGGACAGGAAGGCCTGGAGGATCATTGTCCATGGGGTCGCGATGGATCTGACACGACTTCGCACCTAACAACAACAACCATACCTCCAAACCAGTTTATATTTACTATATGGTTCTAATAACTAGAAGGTTAGGTTTTTTTATGATTAAAATAATGATTTTCAAGAATTAAGGTTTTTTTTTTGTTTGTTTCATTTACAGACTGCCCCCTTCTAGTCACAATCTCGGGGTAGTTGACAACATATAACACCCATATATATGTACTGTATTTGCTGGCGTATAAGACGACTGGGTGTGTAAGACGACCCCCCAACATTTCCACTCAAAATGTAGAGTTTGTTACATTACGTTACAGTACTACGGGCCGCTATGGGCAGCTATGTCTATCCCAACTGAAGTGCACCCAGTGTATAGGACGACTCCCCCACTTGGAGGCATGTTTTTCAGGGGGGGAAAGTAGTCTTATACGCCAGCAAATACTGTAGTTAAAAGTGTCATCTTTTAAAGAAGTCTTAGAAACTCCAGATTTAGTCTCAGAAACTCCGCTGTGCCAACAATTGCCTGTTTCTTGCCAGACACTTTATGAGAAATTAGAGATGTCTCCCAGTTTGCACCTCCTACTGTACCCCAATTTGTTCCGTTTGCTGTTCCTGAAGATTTGTCAATCTTGATAAACAAGATTTCAGGAGGCTCAGTAATCCTGTAGGGTGCGTATGTGCCCATATGTATATGTAGACAGTCTTTTGGCAGCTCTCAAAGGCTACCAGTCAACAACCTTCTAAAATGTATAACTGATTTTTTTGTATGTGGCAGTATTGGTTGGATCTAATACTGTACTTCCATGTTGATATTCCCTTTGGTCTTTAATTGCTTTTCTTCCCCTGTACCGCCATACATATACATGTACTTTTGATTCCAGGCATCTGATGATGTATCCAAGCAAAGATTATATTACAACAAATTTATTTGTCTTTTAGGTAAACATATAATATAAATTATAGGTGTGGAGGGGGCGTGTTTTGTGTGTGTGTTCTGTTTTGTTTGTGTGTGTGTTTTGTATTAGCCTGATATGGATGTACCTTCCAGAGCAAAATGCTGTTTTCACAATCTTTAGATAGTACTGATGTACACACATAAGTCATTTACCAAATAAATCAGTATGGCTATCCAACTCCATCTGCCTTCCCAAAACAGAAAAAGGTCCAATTCTGAAGCCAAAGAAATCTGCTTCAGAGACTGAGTACTACAATCAGAAATTGTAATACCATGCTAGATCCAGATACAGGAACACCCAGTTTCCTGTGGAAACAACCGTGAAACTGCAAATACCTACTCCTGCCAATTGCTAACAATTGGTGCAAAAAATGCTCTTTTATTATAGCTGTTCAACTGTTAAAAGCCATGCAACTTTCTGGGTTGCCTTACTGGTTTATTGTATGACAAAGTGCTTCTCTAATACATACCACAGTCCACATGGAAGTCCACAGTTCTGTGCTAGCTGGAGAGGGAGGCATGAATGTAGGTCTGACTCATAAAACTACCAGGTCCTTCTGCTCTTGGCCAATTGTTCCACAAGCTCCCAATGCCTGTAACACCAGTTCTGCAGGTTTGCTTCCTATGCTCTTTAACACTATGCAGTTTTTAGTACCTTCTACAAAAGCCACTTGAAGGTATGTCTCAGTTCTTACCACAAAATAAACTAGTAACAATTAGTCAAGCTTGAATAATTCAATTAATAGTTCTCAACATGCCTAAGGCATGGTCCCTAGTGAGATCCAGTCCCCCTACTTCCTCCATCATGACTAACTATATACCAAGTGCAGTCATTAATGTATAAATTTATAAACATTTTGTTTTGTAATTTTTCAGCTCAGCACCATTTTCTATGGTTTGTTGTTGAGTGATGAGATTAAAAGGGAATTTCCTAAAACGATTACATTTGTACTGCCATGTGCCATAGAAACTCAGGTTGCACCAGTATAAGCCAGTGACAATTGTGACATTTTACAGTGAATTCATTTGTGAATCCCAGGGGCACAATGAATAATAAAAGGAGCAGTAATAAGATTAATCTGTCTTTTTTGGTACATCACAATAGACAAAAGACCATCTGCCCCCTTCCATATTAAATTATTTCAATTCATTTTTAAAATGTCCTGCTAACAAAGCCACTTTGTTTATTAAAACAATCTGTATTATATTAACTAATTATCCTGATTTCCCAAATCAGTTTTTTTCAATTCATGGACATATTTTATTTATTTATACTCTACTTTTCCTTGCCAATGGGACTCAAATCCCTTTGTAAAATGTTCTAATCCTCCACATTTACAAAATTATCATAACAGGTTAGGAAGAGAGGTAGGGGGACAGACACAGAGCCAAGTTCACTCAGTGATCTTCTATGGTACAGTGGGGATTTGAACCATGGCCTTCCAAATCCTGGTCCAACACTTCCAACCACTACACTCCCAACCACTACACCAGTGGAACTCAGTAGCACAGCAATGCTAAGGGCCTGCGCCTGCACACTCCCCTTACAGCAGCCTATTCCAATTCCCCCTCCACCCCGGATTGCTCAGTCATACCACTGGAACGATTCCTTCAATCCCACTCAGAAGTGTGTCTGAACTCTCATAGCCTAAGGTGTTCCTTACGACTGGGCAGTGTAGGCCATCACGAGGGCAGTGGTTCTCTCTATAACTGTGGGTGGCTTTGGCATTGAGGCTCTATGTTGTGAGTGTCAGGGTCACTGCAACCACCTGGCCACAGATGTGGAGAAGGCAACACTTCTAACTCAATCACCACCTGTCATGCCACATGCTTCACCCAATTGTCCCATTATCCTGACAGATGTCCCTCCACCCTGCAAGCAACTGCCATGGGTACTTTCTCCTAGGCTGTGAGGACATCCAAGGAGCAGTCAAAGCAGACAGCTACCACCTACCTCCAGGAGAAGACTTACTCTGTTATTTTGGTGTAGTGGTTAGGAGTGTGGACTTCTAATCTGGTGAGCTGGGTTCAATTCTGCCCTTCCCCACATGCAGCCAGCTGGGTGACCTTGAGCTTGCCACGGCGCTGATAAAGGTGTTCTGACCAAGCAGTGATATCAGGATTAGTGGCACAGCAGCTCTGCCATGGCTGGCTGCAGCACAGGCACTCCATGAGACCCCAAGGCAGGCATCCTAAGAAATATTTGGACTAACAGACTTCCCTCAAAATGGCTATCACCTGCTGCCACTAGCCATACCTCTCCCTACCCCAGTTTAACAAATAAGACTTTGGCAAGTCATTATCTTTCTTTTTTGGGGGGGGGGGGAGGTTGACCACAATGGTTTGTTTTGTTAGCCATCTGCATCCCCTAATGTAGTAGAAAGGAAAGATAACAATAAAAGTTATAACATGGGGACACTAAGTGATTAAGGTAGGTAAGAGAAGGAAATTAGGATGAGGAAATTATGGGTAGGGAAACTAGGTTTTGATTTAAATGCCTAATGAAGTGCAATATCATAACAATCACTGTGTCACAGGCCATGATCTAAAGTAGGGGTGGCTAAACTGTGGCTCTCCAGAGGTCCATAGACTACAATTTCCATGAGCCCCTGCCAGCATTATTCCTACCAGCATTTGCTGGCAGGGGCTCATGGGAATTGTTGTCCATGGGCCTCTGGAAAGCCACAGTTTGACTGCCCCTGATCTAAGGCATATGATGCATCCACCCTTGCTGAAGCTAAGCAGCTTAGGAAAGTGCCTGCCTGGGAGCCCTCCTCAGAGCTCCCATCCCAAATACTACCTCTAAAATGAATTTTTAAGACATAACCTAAATGTAAGAGATTTATGCAGGACCATTTCATGTAGGAAGTAAACATGCAATATGTATGCATTCCAGGTTAATCTAAAATTTAAAGCAGCTTGCAACACAATTAAAAGTTTAATAAGATATATAGTCAACAAAATCTAAAATACAGCACTGCCCCCAAATAAACCCCAACTCAAAAAGATTGCCATAAACAGCAACCCATTAAGCTGGAAGCATCCTTCCAAATAATATTGTTTTGCATAATTTTCAGAAACTGGGAGGTGTTCCAGAGGACAGTCACAGCAACTGAAAGGGATCAGGGCCTCTTCAGGGATTTCTCAACTTTACAGAATGGTAGCACCTCAAGCACCATGTGCTGGGAGGGAGGTCCTCGGCTGTAGCATGGGCTGATTTGTTGGATCTATCTATCCATGCATGCAGGAACATGTGTGCGTACACACACACACACACACAGTCACTGAGCAGTCACGGCAGCTGCAGGGAAAGGACACACATAGTTTTTATAATTTTTTCAATTTAATTTACAATGCTGACTTACTGACATGAAGTATGGCCTGCACGTCCTTTTGTATTCTTAAAAGAAAGAGATTTAGATTTCTAGTTGAGAAATGAATCCTTGCTTCGGATATTTTCTTAAACAACAATTAGTTTTCTATTCTTCTACATAAGATGATTTTTAAAAATCCATACTGCCATCTAGTGCTTAATGTTGGCCCCTCACACACACGTACAAAGTAACAGAAATATTTTTTTTTCTAAATAGGATGAACAGAATTGGTAAGAGATTCTTGCCCACTACAAAACCAAAGCATTTTAACTCTAGTCTGAAATACAAAATCTCTTTTAAAAACCCAAAAAAACGAACAGCAAGTTTGAGTACAGTATTAAGACAAAATTATAAAAGCACTTTTTATGTGTACCAATTAAACAAAAAAAAAGGTGTGCCTGGGAACAGCATGAAAATCTTCCAACATGAGCAGACCTACAGGAAAAACAGGCAGCCTCTCCCTGGTAGGGTGGGAAACACAGATCTTAGGGTATTATTATGCATTACATCAGTGATTATGGTTAGAATGACGCCAAAGAACCTCTAACTGTATGATTGTCATAAGATAAAGCAAACAATATCAGGTGTAGACAGTTGTTTGCAGAGCAAGAGAAAACAAGCAAGACAGATGCCAATGCAGCAGGAAGTAGCCCTGTGTTTCTCCGTTCTGACACTGACTACTTCCACACTTCACTGGATATGGCACCGTTACTGCATTGTGACAGGTATTCACAATAGGTCTAGCCTGTGTTAGGGATGCCAGACCCCTGCTGGCTGCAGTGGAGACCCTGCCCTGAGGCTCCTGCCCCCATCGATGACCAGCTGGATGGTGGTGGGGGGTGGTAGGACTTGCAGGCAGCAAAAGCAGGCCTAGACCAGAGTTGCCAGCAATATAGTAACGTCACTTCCAGCGCATACCGGAAGTGATGCCAGCACATCAACAGCAATAGAGTAATGCTCTGGTATTTGGGCTCTGTGGTAAAAATTACTTCTACTATAAAAGTAGTAGTAGCCCAAAAGTATTTTAGCCCAAATACCAGAGCATTCCTATATTGCAAACAACATGATAAATCATTGCTGTGACATATATCTAAAATGTGCAGGAGCCCCATGGTTTAGAACTGTTTGTCTGCTTTCTTTTTCTGTCTGCTCAGCATGGCAGCTTCTAATTGTGGCCATCGGGAAGCAGAGCAATAATGGTAACAAGTTTCTAAACTCAGACATCAATCTAGCCAATCAGTGAAAACCATGATTTCTTGTACTGAGCTGACTGCAAACAATTCCTTGCGAATTCAGACACCCTAAGCTCCAGTTAATCTTCTTTAATCATAGGCTTGAATCGAACAGAGTATTTCCATGGATAGAACGATTTCTGCACATGGAGCACAACCTTCTAAACTCTCCATTTGCCCTGCAGCTCACAATGTCCCCTAAAATGTTCTGGGCATTCTGGATTGCAGGGAGAAGTAAGAAAGTTCAAACTAACACAGGAAAAAGTAGAAAAAGGAGTTCTGTGCATTGAAATGCTCTCATGGATCCACATCATAGTTTCCTGCAGTACCAGATTTAATAAAATACCAAACTGGTGTCTTCCTTGAACACATTTTAAATCCAAAGTGCATCTTAAAGAAAAGATTTCCCATGAACACTGAAATACATCATTCATCACGGTGATATGTTGGTCACCATCCAAACAAGGAAGCTCATGATGACTGGAGCAGCATAAGCAGATGGTGATCGATGTCCATACTGGAAAAGCCACACTGGATCCATGAGAAGCTGGCCAAAATGTACAGGAGAATCCCCAGTGTCATTTAAACACAGTCACACTTTTCCTATGCAATTAAGTTTCAGTATGAAGTATAAACAAAATGATAACAGGGAATGAGGCATAGTAAAATACAAATTTGACTTTATAAACATGTGATGTGATTTTATACTCTATGTAAAATTTAATACTGACACAAGCGTTCACTATTATTTCACTTCCAAAACTGAGAAAGTGCAGTATTTCAGAAGTGCTGAAAGACCTAAATGGCTTAGGACCAGAATATCATAAAGACCACCTACTCCCATATATTATGATATTGTTCCACTTACCCACCCTCTGTTTTAAAACAAAAATTGTGTAGTCAGGTATAGAGTTACATTTGTGAGTTATCCACATATTTTAGAAGTTACTTGAACTCTACTGAGTTAGCTTTTGGAGACATTTGAGAAGACTCTTTTTTGTTTGTTTTTAGTAATGGCTAGTGGTACTTTATGCAACTGTTTTTAATTGTTTTAATACATTAATTTAAAGCATGTTAGCCATGTGGGACACTTGTCTTCAGAAGACACAGACCTGGTTGGGAAGCAACTTATTCCAGGCTCCACAAAGTGAAACCCATCTTTATATAAGATGTTCATCATGCTATAAAAGAGATTTTTTTGAAGTTGATCAATACACATTTTTGTTGCTCAGACAGCCATTTTTACCACAGCTGCCATTTTGCAAGAAGGACATTTTTTCACATGCCACTGTATTATTTCACAGAATCACAGAATCATAGAGTTGGAAGGGGCCATACAGGCCATCTAGTCCAACCCCCTGCTCAACGCAGGATCACAGGCTATCTAGTCCAACCCCCTGCTCAACGCAAAGCATCCTAAAGCATCCCAAAAAAGTGTGTATCCAACCTTTGCTTGAAGACTGCCAGCACAAGTCAGAAGTTACAGTCCACTGCTTAAGGTAGCACTCTAGCTTTTACCCCAAAGTCTACGCTTAAACCATACAGGTTTGGAAAAATACTAGTTTGTTGCTCCTATGTGATGGCATCACTTCCAGGTCAAAGCAAAAGTCATATTGCCATGTCACTGACAGGTTTGCCAAGCATAGGTGACAATGTGATATCATGACAACCATATTGTTTCTAGCAGCACTGTTTTTTCTGGAAGCTACAGACATTTTCTTTTGGGAGGGGGGTCTGACAATCCTGGTCACTGGTGAGACCCCCATTTTGGTAAGTCTCCCAGTGGCAAGTCTGATCCCTAACTAAGATGTACATATTTATGTGTTGTTTTATATGTTACACAATTTCAATAGTTTAAAGTAGTGATGAATATATGAATTGGAACAGAATTAATAATCCTTCCCCTCCTCCCATGGTCAAACTCAAGACAGGTGTAAAATGTATTCTTGGGAGAGTCTAAAGCAATCACATTAAGGCAAAATCTTGATGTCTGGGCAGAAACAGAAATAAGACAGATTAGAGAGGCCAGATAGATCAGGAGTGATCTGTGGAAGAGCACACAAACAACTCCCATCCAGGGAAAAAGTTTAAGAAGTATAATGAACACCAGCAAAGATTATCAGGTGCAGCACCATCAGAGGGCAGTTTTCTGCTACTGTTACCACAAGGAAGGCTCTAGGAGTAGTGCTGCCAGGCCTTACGGGAGAATTTTCCTGAGTGAGTAATGGCTCTGTCCTGCAGGCTTCCTTCACAAGAACTGTGCAATTGAACCCCAAGCAACTTTTCTAGAGAAGTCCTGCCAGAAAGTGTTTGGAATTTGAAACAAGTACTCAGGAGAAGCACAAGCTCATTCCTAATCTTTACTTCTTTGTGAGGGAAAAAAATAAATCATGTTCATCAGTTCAAGGTAGCAAAAAGGAAGGACACAAGATGAAGAAGAGAGGCAGAATTCAAGCAGTTTGGATGCTGAAAGGAAAAAAAAGAAATCGAAGAGTTTATGGAAACACCACAAAAGAAGCAGGATTAGAGGTCTGACCCGGGTCTCAAAACCTCTCTAGGAATGTAACTTATTTTCTTAAAAGGTAGTTCAGCTACAGGTTGTTGTGAGTGCAGCACATGAAAAATGGACCATTGGATGTTCACTATCAGGGTCCTCTGAGAAAAGAAGGACATCATCTAATTAAGGGAGGCAGAAACTAATTTTCTATCTTCCTGTCTCTAACCTTATGGGAGTTACCTCTCCACTTTGGTGACTCCAACAGCAGTTTATCATGAAGTCCAATATGATATAACCAACAAAGGAGAGAGAGAGAGAAAGGCTGGGACAAGAAAAGAATTCTGAATGATGTCTTCCTAACAATGACTCCAGGAGGGGAAATATGTCCTCCTTTTCTCCACGGCGAGTATCCAATGGTCCAGAAGACATCTTGATTGGGACCTCCCAGTGCACTCAATTATTGGGTGGGTTGAAGTCATTGTCACTTAAGATATTCTATAATGCTCTTCTCTTTGAAGGTGGCATCTGCTGAACTTTGAGAAATGATCTTTTAGTATTTGACAAAGTAGAGAAGACCAGATCTCTTCAATGGATGCCTATCTGATGAGGGCTGCATTTGTAGCAGCACTTTTAAAACAGTGAGCTGTAATGCCCCCCTACAGGAATGTATGACCTATCTAGACATTGTTTTGACCCATGTTGGTATAGGGAATTTATTTGTTATTTAATTTATATACCACCCTCTCATACCGGCACAGGGCAGTGTACAACAACAATAATGATAATGGGAAAAGTCGATTAATTAAACATTACTAAAAACATTCTAAAGGTGTTGGTTCTCTGAATGTAGACCTTCAGGGCCCTTCTAGCATACGAAGTATGATAGGATCTTTCTTTATGGTGCTTTGGGTTTGCACAAAAAGAAGGAAGATGTAATTCCTGAGACCTATGGAACATTGAATTAACCTGTGACATGAACATAGGGTCTGGTCTAAGAACCGCTTTGTTTTCGTGAAAGATACACAGCTACTTTGTCATTGATAACATGTTTAATACTTATACCCTCCTGGTTGAGGTGTTGGCCACAAGGAAAAAAGTTTTCATTCTTATCCATTTGAAGAAGAAGAAGAAGAAGAAGAAGAAGAAGAAGAGTTGGTTCTTATATGCCGCTTTTTCCTACCTGAAGGAGGCTCAAAGTGGCTTACATTCGCCTTCCCATTCCTCTCCCCACAACAGACACCCTGTGGGGTGGGTGAGGCTGAGAGAGCCCTGATATCACTGCCTGGTCAGAACAGTGTTATCAGTGCCGTGGCGAGCCCAAGGTCACCCAGCTGGGTGCATGTGGGGGAGTGCAGATTCAAACCCAGCATGCCAGATTAGAAGACTGCACTCCTAACCACTACACCAAACTGGCTCTCAAGGCAACTTCTCTAAGTGGTTCAAATGGAAGCTTCATAAGAGTGGAAAGTACTATGCAAAACTCTGTGAATCTTTGAACCTGTGCTGGATTTGTTAAGGCCTTCCAGAAAATGAATAATGTGTGGTCCCTAGAGATACTCATTCCCTTAATATGCAAAATAACAGTAGTTGGGCCTCTTGATGCCATCTTGCAAGAAGGTTAAGATGGGAGGCAGTGACTTTCTTCTGTATCAGCAAATAAAGGCTTTTCAAGAAGCACTGTATATTCTGTTGGCAGACTTCTGATGAGAAGACAACAAAATCTTTGTTACTTCTCATTCAAATCCAAAAAAGCTCTTGTGAGTTTTCTTTCTTTTTTAAAAAAAATCTCCTTGATTTATTTATATTGGGAGTTTTTGGTCAGGCCCATCTTTGGAGAAAATTTGGTAAGTATATGTGGAACCATTAAGAAGAGAGGTTATTTGTTAATAACATATTCTTCTATGGCGTTCTGCAAATTGCCCTTATATTCTATATTCTCTAATGAAATGCCAGCATAATCTTTGAAGTAAGTCAAATGTCCATTACCTGAATGTGCAAAGTAGCTCATTCTCAGCCCAAAATTCAACAAACTGTACAAAATAAAACTGTCTTGACTGTATGTCTTCAGGAGAAAAGTCAGTCTCAGTTATGCCCTCTTGTGGGTGTACTGTCTGACTGAAGATTCCTCAATTGGCAAAACTGTCTATGGCAGTAATTAGGAATATTGGACAATTGTTAAGTATGCTAGCCTCCCCAATTCAACTGTGACCCTCCTACCAACTAACAACATTGTGGAAAATGGTTGGGTGCTTTCACATCTCTGCTCACATACTCAAGCTTAAACAAATCCTCGGCTGCCGACTACATTTGATGAACTAGAGGCATGTCACCACTCTTTTTGGGTGTGTCTCAAAACAAGGAGTGATTTGGAAAGAAATATGATTGTACACCTGAGTAACTGACTTCAAGGCAGGATGCCTAAATAAAAGAAACATCTTTTGAGAAAGCGTGAATAAAGTCTCTCTTGCAGCAGCTCCCCCACCACAGCCACATGACAAAAGAACGTAAGAGAAGCAATGTTGGATCAGGCCAATGGCCCATGCAGTCCAACACTCTGTATTACACAGTAGTCAAAACCCAGCTGCCATCAGGAGGTCTACCAGCAGGGCCAGAACTCCAGAAGCCCTCCCAATCTTGCCCCACAAGCACCAAGAACACAGAGCATCACTGCCCCAGACAGAGGGTTCCATCAATACCCCGAGGCTACCAGCCACTCATTCCATCAGTTAATCCGACCCTCTCTTGCAGCTGTCTGTGCGTGTAGCTGCCACCACTTTCTACAGAACTGAACTCCACGTGATATTTCAATGTTTCAATATACTATTTCAATATTTCAAGATACTATTTCAATATACTTCCTTTTATTGGTTTTAATTCCACTGCTCATTAATTTCATTGAGTACCCACAATTTCTTATATTGTGAGAAAGGGAGAAAAGTACATTATTTGCTGGCGTATAAGACTACTTTCCCCCCCTGAAAAACATGCCTCCAAGTGGGGGGGGGGTCGTCCTATATGCCGGGTGCACTTCAGTTGGGATAGACATAGCTGCCCATAGTGGCCCATAGTACTGTCGTCTTATACATCCAGTCGTCTTATATGCCGGCAAATATGGTACTTCTTTTCCTTCCTTCTCTATTAAATGCATAATTTTGTAAACCTCTAAAATGTTACTCCTCAGTCATCATTTCTCCAAAATAAAGAGCCCTATCCTTTTTAACCTTTGTTCATTGAAAAAGTGTTCCATCCCCTTAATTATTTCAGTTGTCCTTTTCCAAAGTGATTTTTTTAAGGTGAGGTGACCAGAACCGTAAACAGTATCATCATCATATATCATATCACAACATATATCGTATATTGTATATCATCATATATCATATCATGACATATATCATGCGTAATAAAATGTGCAGGGTACTTCCTACTACGTGCCAGTCCTCTAATTGACTCTTGAGGGGAGGGCCCTCCACCCCCAAAACCCAGTATACGCTCTTCTGTCCCTCTGCGCGTACCACACGTCCACCTGGCATCCACCATGGCCTGCTACCCACCAGTCTCTTCACATGTCTTGTTGTTGTTGTTGCTGTTGTTGTTGTTGTTAAGTGCGAAATCGTGAACGACCCATCGCGACCCCATGGATAATGATCCTCCAGGCCTTCCAGTTCTCTACCATTCCCCGGAGTCCATTTAAGTTTGCACTGACTGCTTCAGTGACTCCATCCAGCCACCTCATTCTCTGTTGTCCCCTTCTTCTTTTGCCCTCAATCGCTCCCAGCATTAGGCTCTTCTCCAGGGAGTCTTTCCTTCTCATGAGGTGGCCAAAGTATTTGAGTTGCATCTTCAGGATCTGGCCTTCTAAGGAGCAGTCAGGGCTGATCTCCTCTAGTACTTGCAGTCCAAGGGACTCACAAGTGTCTTGAAGCAGCACTCACACATCTTACTAATCCTTCTCTTCTTGCACGAACTACAATCAAGGATTCCTGGTTTGAAACAAACTACAGTTTCCCACAACAAATGCATATGAATGGCTGAATCTGTTCACTACAAGCCAAAATCACAGTTTAATCAGGATAAAAAAATCACAGTTTACAGATAAAGGAATAAATGTATTAATTCAGACATGTATTTCATGAAAGATGGGAGGAGTAAGGGCAAAGAGTGAGGTGCATCTTCATGTTTGTGCACATCTCATTTCAACTTAGAATTTGTGAGATCTGAGTATAGCCATAATGTATTCCGAAGTAAAGCCACCATCCTTGATAATCTGTTACATGATTTATTTCTAAGATTTATAGGATATATCTGAGACTACAACACACTTTTTTCTGCTTTTACTCCCCTCCCTCCCCTCAACTCTTTTGTTTGCCTTTGCCATCATCAGCTTTCCCTTTTCATCCTTGTCTGCTCTTCTCCTCCTATCTTTTATATTATTATTATTAGTCTGTCTCTGTCTCCTCCCCCACTTTCTAAGTATAATCAAGACTTAGAACCTATGCAATGTTGGCAACAGGTTGCTTAGCAACTTCCAAAATGGCCACTGATACTTCAAAACAATCTTGAAAGATCTTACTGGTAGTCTCTTACAGAAATAGACATTATTTCTATGATCCTCGCTGCCCAATTCCCTAATATGTCCCCCCCTTAAAACCTGGGGTTCCTAGCCCCACGCATTATAGCCTGGTTCAGAATTATTATTATTATTATTATTATTATTATTATTATTATTATTATTATTATTATTATTATTATTATTATTTATAATAATCCAACAAGCCTAGGACTCTGGTCTTGAACACATTTACTCAAAAGTAGGTTTTGCTGGTTTCAAAAAAGTTACTTCAAAACAATCAAAACAACAGTATATAATATTGTTGCCTGTCCACAAAAAAGCTGTCAGAATTCCAGAATAGTCTACACAATTTTAAGAAGAAGAAGAAGAAGAAGAAGAAGAAGAAGAAGAAGAAGAAGAAGAAGAAGAAGAAGAAGAAGAAGAAGAGTTGGTTCTTATATGCCGCTTTTCCCTACCCGAAGGAGGCTCAAAGTGGCTTACAGTCGCCTTCCCATTCCTCTCATGCAGTAAAATCTCTCATCATTATCCATGTTTTGAACAGTTTATGACTGAATTTTATAGCTGGATGACACCCCACCCAACAGACATTGCTGGGAGGATGTGGATGAAGCATGACAAGAAAATTAAAGGTGTGCATGGAACAGCTTAAGGGAATATCCACTAATTAGCCACAGTAGGCGTAGCAGCATGTATAATGAGCCAAAATATCTGTGCATATGGAATAAACAAAGAAAAATCCTTGTTTATTTGGCTGACTACTAGAACAAAGGGAAGCAACATAACTTTCATTGTGTTCAAAGTTGCAGCTGTTGATAT
Organism: Paroedura picta; assembly: GCF_049243985.1. NCBI lineage: Eukaryota > Metazoa > Chordata > Lepidosauria > Squamata > Gekkonidae > Paroedura > Paroedura picta. Next base: position 72,272,795 of record NC_135375.1, on the reverse strand, counting down.
TTTCAGTATGGCATTAATCATAGGCTCCTGGCAGTGAAAAGCTTTAAGGGTACTCGGGGATAGTTCTCAGAATTGACTTATTTAGCATAATAATAATATTTCAGGCTCTACTACAGTATATAACAGAAGAGTGATGATCCTATAATGCTTTAACCTCTGATGTTTTTGGTGGTTACCTTCCCCCCCTCCTCCCCCACACACTTTATAGGTCTCATTCGGTGTCATTCTAAAATACTTTCCTGGGAATAAGGTCTTACTTGACCTGCTTAGGATTGCTCTTTCAGGACAACTAGGTGTGTTGGCATCCCAGAGTCAGACCAAGAGAAGCAACTGTTAGTTTAGAACATGCTTTCTCAGCCAGGGTATCATGAAACCCTGGGGTTTCTTGATAGCCCTGGAAGGGTTTCCCAAATAGGTGGGAGTTAATTTTTATATATTTTTTTAAAAATTGTTAAACATTTATTGGGTGACAGTACCATATATGGTCATCAACCTGCCCCCCTCCCAAAACAGCCATTGATGGGCCTGGAAGGGGGGGAAAGAAGGGGCCCCAGTGGGCATGTACACAATTATTCTTTCCAATTATATTCTGCATCATTATGCCACCTCTGGGTTTCTCAAAGGCTGAAGAATGTTTCAGGGGTTTCTCAATGGTAAAACATTTGAGAAAGGCTGGGTTAGAGCATGATGGGGAGAATTTAAGAAAGGGCCCAATCCATCTTGGGCCTGCAGCACATTGCAAAAAGGTGCTCTTGTTTCCCTCAGCATCTTTCATGTGCTGAAATGGCATGTTCAGCTTGAAAACATGCTGGAGAAGAACAAGAGCATCTCATGCTGCTACAGCATAGGTCTGAGCAGGACTGGGTTCTAGTAATATTTTTAAGCTGCCCCCATTAGACTTCAAAATGGTGATGGTGTCCCCATGTTGGACTCAGGAATGCCATCATGTCTACTTGTGTCCATAGGGACTTCAGAAATTTGTCCCAATACCGAGCCCAGCTTTCCCCATATCACCCACATTCCAGCTGCCTCTTATAATTATTATAATACCTTCTATATAAATGTATATTTCCTTTCCTTTCCAACTTGGAGGGGGTGATAGAAATAGTACACATATGCAGCCCTCACCCCCGTTCGCAATCTACAGTATAACTAGTATTATTGAGATCCTTCTATTATTTCCCCTCAATATGTGTGTATACTTCACAAACACAAATCTACCTTTAGGCTACATTAAACAGGTCTGGATTGGACAATACTGATCACACCTGCCTCTACAGCATTAACTCCCACCTTTTAATAACTGCAAAACATGTAAAAATAGAAAACAATGAGGGGTTTAAGCATCAAGATTTAGATCAGCAAAGTTAGACGGTCTGCAAATTTTCATTCACATATATTTCAAAGTCATTCACCTTTCTGAGCAACATGGAGGTGTTTAACCGTCTTGAGTGCTGGCAAGCATTCGAGGCAAACTTGTAGCGTCATAACATCCAAGCCTTTTAGTTAAAGTAGCAAGACAAGTGGTCACATTGTGCTATTTCAAATAAAACTATTTACAGCCACTTGTGTAAATACACTGATACAATCAGAAGCGTGAGGATAAATTAATCTCGTCAACGGGAGACACAGACACTCACAGCTCTGACTCAGATGTTCATGCTGAAATAAATTTTGTTAGTCTTTAAGGTGCTGTTTGACTCCTGTATAATTTTGCAATTTTGCTAAAACAAACCAGCAAAGCTACTCATTTGAACTATACGTTCTGATTACTTTTATTATTTAACAATATGTTTGATTAGCAAATCATGGACCATTTTGTTGGTTGATATTTTTATACACACACACAAATGCCAGAGGATTAAGAAATAAAGCAACAATTAAGAAAGCTAATAATTACCAATTGCTAAACTATTGCTAATTGCTAAAGTATATTAAATTATAATATAATAATTACTAAATGTTAAATTATATTAAACTATACTAACTGCTATTAACTGAACATTTGCTAATAATTGATTTTATGTGTGGGAGGACAACAGAGGTTTGATCCTAATGAACAGCTATTATACAACTTCTGCTTTTGGATTTTTCTATGGTTTAACATATAGATACATGTCATCTCTGAATGCTTTCCTCTAGTAATTACAGACTCTTGTATGTGTAATGTTTTGGACATTTACAACACAACACTATGCATACTGAATCCCACTTGCTTTAATATAGCGTGCATGGAATTGTAACCTTAGTGGTCCTTGCAATTGCAGAGTGGCAAACATTGTCTTCTAAATTCAAATACAGTGATACCATTGCTCCTGTTTAATTTAAATTAATATCGGCTAGTATGCATGCTTGTCCAGCGAATACATGAATTTCAATGAGTGTAAGATTTAATTTCGATTTTCTTTGGTAGTTAAAATCACAGATTTAATTCAGTAATTACAATCAAGCCACTTGCTTTCTCAGCAACTCTCACCAGAAAAAGAAATACTAAACTAAATCCTATGATCTGGGAAACATTCCTGAGCAAGTTACAACAGTGTGGAAGTCAATGCCATTAGAATGCCACCAGTAACTAGTAAAGATAACTAGTCATACCTAAAAGAAAAAGCTTCTCCAATATCTTATTTATAGTTTCCCTCAGTTCAGTCAGACATTCCAAGGTTACTTTGTTCATCGGTCACATACAATAATGGGATGAAAACTCTCAACTAGTAAATATGAATAGGATACAAATGAATAATGATACAAATGAATGTATTAGGAAAGAAAGGGGGGTTTACCAAACAATTATCAAGGTATAAGTATCTGTGTAATTTATGTTACTTATAATTTCACTTTTATACCACCCCCCACAAGCTGACTTGATGTAGTTTACAGCAGTTAAAGATACACAATGTTAAAAGTACAGTAGCACATTATAATATTATGAAATACAATACAAAGCAACAGAATTTTGAGTGGAGGTAATGTAAGAGGGAGGTGCTCTTGGTAAGCAGCACCCCCCCCCATTACACAAATCTTAACATGGTGAGGGGGTTATGTATGTCAGCAACAAGTAGATGACAAAGAAAATGACAAGTTGGTTTTTATTCCCTGTTTTTCTCTACCCTAATGGGTCTCAAAGACTGATTCTACATGACGGTGGCTGCATTGGGCCACCGGGGTACATAGCTGCATGATCTGCAGCATTTTGTGTCCCCATGGGAAACACGGTGGCAGCTGATAAATTTCACTAAGGGGGGGGGGTTGCTATCCCCCCCCCTTCCTGCAAAAAAAAAAAAAAATTCTCTGCTCCACCTCACAAAGCTGACCAGAGTATTTTTAGCTTCCTCTGGGCTACTGCAGGACTGGGAAGCCTAGAAGGCCCAGCTCTCCCCAGTTCACATGGGCCTGCCATGGGACAGGCCTTGCTGGCCCCCTCAGAGGCCTAAGACCAGAGCAACTCAGGGCCCAATCTGCAGCAGGCCCAGGAGGGAGCGGCCCGGAGGCTGCGTCATGTGGAATTGGGGATTAGCCCTACTTCCATATGAGTGCCCTCTCAGCCTTTTCTGCCCATCTGGAATTGCCCAAAGTGGCTTACAACTGCCTTCCCTTCCTCTCTGCACAAAAGTCACCTTGTAAGGTAGGTGGGGCTGAGAGAGCTCTGAGTGAACTGTGAAAGGCCCAAGGCCATCTGGCAGCCTTCATATGGAGAAGGGGGGGGGAATTGAACCCAGTTCTGCAGATTAGAATCCATTGCTGTTAACCACAATACCACTAGGAATAGTAGTATTCATAATGATTCAACTGGATTAAAACCAAAATACCACATTCAGTTTTTTGATGTTAAAGCTGTTTGACACATATATTAGGAACATGAAATATGAGAAAAAAATGAATAAAGATAAGCCTGAAATTGTAAAATGATAAATTGAATATTTCAACACTCCAGTGCTGTAAGTGAGCAAACTAAAATGAACTGGATTAGGACATTTTCAATCAGTAAATTACAAAGTGTTTTTACTCTGTGCTTGCCTCTGCAACACGTATACTAAAATTGGGAAAGTGTTTTACTCAGGGAACTACAAACACAGAGGAAATGGAGTTGTGATAGTGAGGAAAGATGCAGCACAAGCAATGAGGGGCTATAATGCAAAGACTGACTGAATAACTTCAGACTTCACAGCATGTCTATTAACATAACTATCATTCATGTTTATGCTCCAATTACACATGCTGAAGGGGAAGAAATAGAAACATTTTATGCAAGTGTACAGGAAGAAGTTAGATCACACACCTAAGTTAAATGAAATCACGCACCTAAGTTAAATTATAAGTAACTGGAACACTAAAGTAGGAAAAGAGGTAGAATCAAATGTTGTTTGAAAATTTGGACACAGAAAATAAAATAAATCAGGAGAGCAATTTATAGAATTCTGTGAAGACAAGCTGTTCATTGCAAACACATTTCAGGCAACAGAATAGATGGTTGTATTGGATGTCACCTGGTAGCCAATACAGAAATCAATTAGACTACATAAACAGAAGCTGAATACAAAAAACTGATATTCTATCTGCTAAGAGAAAACCAGGAGCTGATTGTGGTACAGACCATGCACTATAAATACTGAAAATTAGAATAAGGCTGAAGAAAAACACCAAAACACAATCTTAACAACATTCCAGAAGAGTTTAAAGACCATGTAAAGAATAGATTTGCAGTACTAAATTCAAGTGAATGGGAACCAGAAGAACAAGTGAATGAGAACTGGAAAAACAGTGGGTTGAAACCAGAGATATTATTGAGGAAGAATGTGCAAAGATTATTCCTGTAGTCAAAAAGAAATGAAAAGTCTTCATGGATGACTAATAAAACTCTTAAAATTGCTAAAAATTAATGAGAAGCAAAAGAGAATGTGACAGAAATAGAATCAGGTCTAAACATTCTAGTGATTAGCACATGAATAATAACCAGGAAAAACAAGAGATCTGTTCCACAAGATCCAAGAATTCAAGGGGAAATTTAAAGCATGAGTTGGCTTGCTGAAAGAGCAACACAGAACAGGACAAAAATTTTAAAAGATGGGAACAGTATACTAAAAAACTATACAAAAGTGATGAAAGGATGACAGATTATTTCAAAGAAGCAGCTTTAGAAGAAGAACCTGTAATTTTTGAAAGTTAAATGAAAGCTACATTCAAAGCAATCAAAAGAAATCACAAGGAATAAATGGGTTATTAGTAGAGCTGTTCCAACACACAGAAACGGAATCCACTAAAATCTTAACAAGAATATGTCAACAAATATGGAAGACCAAACAATGGTCCACAGACTGAAAATGCTCAGTCAAGATTCTAATTATTAATTTGCAAGTCATGTGATGCTGAAAATCAAACAACAATGCTCAAAATCTTACAACAAAGACTGTTACAACATATGTAACACGAAATGCCAGATGTTCAAGTGGGATTCAGAAAAAAAGATACATTAGAGATCATTAGAGAATACAAGAGGATTTCAAAAGGAATCAGCCTGTGTTTCATAAATTATAGCAAATTTTTGACTATGTGGGTCATGAAAAGCTATGGTTGGAGAGCCAGTTTGGTGTAGTGGTTAGGAGTGCGGACTTCTAATCTGGCAAGCCGGGTTTGATTCTGCGTTCCCCTCCCATGCAACCAGCTGGGTGACCTTGGGCTCGCCACGGCACTGATAAAACTGTTCTGACCGGGCAGTGATATCAGGGCTCTCTCAGCCTCACCCACCTCACAGGGTGTCTGTTGTGTGGAGAGGAAAGGGAAGGCGACTGTAAGCCGCTTTGAGCCTCCTTCAGGTAGGGAAAAGCGGCATATAAGAACCAACTCTTCTTCTTCTTCTTTAAAAGAAATGGATGCACCACAACATCTGATTGTTTTGATGCACAACCTGTAATTTGGACAAAATATTATTGTTAAGGCACAATATGAAGAAACAGAATGGTTTCCAACTGGCATTCTCTTCTCTGCAGTCTATATGCAGAATATATTATAAGAAAAACTGGAATACATTTTGATGAAGGTGGAGTGCAAGTTGGTGGAAGGAACACTAACAGTTTCAGATATGCAGATAACATCACATTACTGACAGAAAATAATGAAGACCTGAAATGACTACTGATGAAGGTGAAGCAGAAAGTGCCAAAGCAGAATTACAACTGAACATCAAGAAGGAAAAGTAATGATCACAGGGGATTTATACAACTTTAAGGCTAATTATGAAGAAATTGAAATTTAAGATTTTCTATTCCTTAGCTCAATCACCAACCAGATTTCAACTGAGAAAATGGAACTGAAACTGGAAAGATCCTTAAGTGTAAGGATGTGTTGCTGGAGACCAAGATAATTCATACAACAGTATTCCCTGTCACTATGGACAGTAAAGAAAGCAGACAGGAAGAAAGGCAATTCATTTAAAGTATGGTATTGGAGGAGTTTTATGGATACCATGGTCTACTAAAAAGACTAATAAGTGGGTTCTAGATCAAACCAAGCCTGAGTTCTCCCTAGATGGTAAAATGACTAAACTGAAGCTATTGTATGTTGGTCACATTATAACTGAAAAAATAACACTAGGAAAAAATGAAGGAGGAAGAGGAGGAACGAGAAATCAAACCCAGTTCTCCTGTTCTTTAATCATTATTCCATGCTGGTTCTAGGAAGACCTATCATGTGATAGACTGACTTAATCCAAGGAAATCACAGCCCCCAGTTTGCAAAACCAGAGCCAGACTGTGAACGATAAATGTTCTGGAGGTCATTTTTTCATAGGGTCATCATAAATTCCAAGTGGCTTGACAGTGCTTAACATACACATGGAAGAATAGTCAAAAGCTAACCATATTTGGAAACTATATATTACAGGGATTCTTTGCTGGAAGACTCTTGTACATCAAACACAAACCTAATCCTCAGAATGGACCATGTCTTTCTGTTCCTCCAACCAATAAGGGACTTACAGCTAATTACAATGAAAGCCAGTAAATTATGATCAACCGACAGATCCTTCCACAGTGGCAATACACTGTACCCATCTACAGGATTGTTTTCCCATTTGTCCTATACAGTACTGTCAACTTTATTTTTAAAATGTTTACTAAAGACAGAAAAAAATGAGTAAAGTTTAGCCAGTCAGCTAAACTATACTTTTTCTGCAGACTATCACCTATCCATTCAAGAAGAAATACCAGGAAGAACAACACATATACTGCTGGAGTTCTTCCTCAGTTCAACTCTCCATATAGCAAAAATGGTTTATTTCATTCATAGTCTGTCTTTCTCACAGAGATCTGAGGTAGAGGGAGAATAACTACGACTTTTCCTCTCAGAAATTTGTATTTGAGGTAGAGTATGGTGAAGTACCTACAGTATATACTCGCATATAAGTCTAGTTTTTCAGCACCTTTTTTCCTCAGCTTATACATGGGTATATACGCTAATTGAAATAAAAGCCTGCTCCAGTCAGCCAATCATTGCTCTGGCAGCTTGTAGGACATCAACGGTTTGACTGAGGGACTCTGATGTTTTTCATTCCTTTTGCCTTCACTTCTTTCTCTTCTTAATCACCTCTTCCAAACTATTATTTTGGTTTCTGTGGGTGAAAAGTGGGGTACAAAAACCCGCAGCTATTCATCCTCTTGACATTTCTGTATTTGTTGGTGTGGGAGGCTGCATGGGAGCCTGTGATGATGGAGCATTTCCCACCCTCAGCTTCTATGCGAGTCAATAAGTTTGGCCAGATTTTGTGGTAAAATTAGGTGCCTCGGCTTATACGCGGGTCGCCTCATATGCGAGTATATACGTATATGGTATATGGATTAGAACAGTGGTACTCTTTCCAAGGTTCATAGAGAGGCACATTCATTCTAACCATCAACAAAAAGACATACAACTACAGTGCCATGTGCACCACCCCACTAAGCACACACATATAATAAGATAATTATTAATAGCTTTAAAAACTTCTGAGAACGTTGAGCATATAGGGTTTTCTCTCCCTACCACTATTGGACTTTATGTATCTGGAGAAACGGTTATGGTTCTCTGCCTTCTCACTCTCTCCTTGGAATGAGAGAAGTAGTTCAGGTAAAAGAACAAGAGAAAGGGAGTCAAACTGCCACCACTATGGCTTACTTAGCTGCTGTGGTAGTGGTTTCACTCTGTGGAGGTGGTTTCTATCTGTCCTCCTGACAGCCACCCAGATGAGAGGGAAGATGTTGCAGAGAATGGGGGGAAGTTGTCAGAGAGGATGTGCCCTTGACATCCACAACACGAGGAGGTTTACAGCTTATTAATCCCTCCTTTCCCTATGTAACGTTGGGAAATGGTGCTAAGAACCATAAGTAGCATGTCAAAGAGTCATATATGTATCACTGGATTAAAACATGGGATGAAATTTACTGTATAATACTGGAGGGGATGGAATTACTTTCTCTAAAATGTTATCCAAAGACTGCAGCCAGGTTAAAAATGCTACTCTGCTCTCTTAGTTATGAATACACTGAATAAAATAATAGTCTATTTTGTCTACTAGTGCCCATCAATTCCACTGTGTGATCCAAAGATTTAGTATTATGGGAGAAGGAGAACAGTGTCTGTTATGAGTTATAAAATTACATATCATAGTAACCCTTAATCAACTGATCTACAAACAAAAATCCAAGAAACCCATATAATCTTTATTCATAAGGAAGGCGCTCCAAGCCATTAACAAACAGTATGTCACAGTGGCTAAGAAGTTAAGCTATGAATTGAAAATCCCCAGTACAAATCCTGCTTCTTCCATGAATTCAACAGAATCCTGCTTCTTCCATGAATTCAACAGATTGCCTTAAGCCACACCCTCTAAGCCACAGCGTGCAATAGAGGGACCTCACAGTCTCTGCTGGGGCATTATCAGGTTTACAGCAAAACAATGTAAAACACTTCAAAAGGTTGAACACTGCATATTGTTGACAACAGGAGGAGGGAATCCAAACTGTGTAATAAATTGCTATATTAACAAACAACTTTATATAGTATTCAGAACTACAATATTAAAACTGTCAGATTTTTCACATTTCGTCAAGATCCTACAACTGTAGAGAATACATCCAATATTAACAATGAAGTGTTTTGCCAAAGGCAACATAACAGATCCTGAACTAGAATATATCTATGATAACAGCCTTCCTATTTCCAAAGACTTAGTCTTTCAAACTGTTACTGCACCCTTACCTTCCCTCTTCCACATACCAAAAACGTTTTTCCCTTTCCCAGCCTTAGTTATGTTCTGTTAAAAATGGAGCTATTAGTAAAATTATTCTTAGTGTATATTCAAATTCTGAAAAATACTCTATGCTAGTTGGAAAAACAATTATTATTTTTCTGCCACCCTGAAAAATCCCCACCTATGCAAAATAACCTAACCCCACAAAAAGCAATTTGGGCTTGAAGGCTCTCTTCCTACATTCATCATGGCTAAGAAAACATCTTCTGAAACATAGCAAGATCTAAAAGGGGAACACTTCATTTTACAGCTCTGCCTTTAAATCACTTTCTTTACTATATATATATATATATAGAGAGAGAGAGAGAGAGAGAGAGTCAACAAACTGTTTAATCGCCCAGTTTCATATTTCTCTACACATGTAAAATCTATACTTACCTGATTAATCTCAGCAAGGACGCATCTACAGAGTGAACTCAGAAGCACTTCACATCTCAAAACCAGAACAGTAAAACGTGTTATTTCACTTCCAACTCTACCAGACACCTCCCTGTTCAAACACCTCAATTTCTAAAGCAACCCTGAGGCATGCATCTCATTACCTCCTTCTGTCATCACAGCCACACAGTTAAATGCTACAAATATTGGCAGAGTAGCCTATTGTTACTAAGGAATGGTTAACGCAATTATATCTAAGTATAGGTAGAAGAGGCAAGAATGAATTATTCATGAATGACTGTCACAGAATTTTGGAAAGGGATGCAAAGCAACATCATGCATTAATTTGAAAATTCTCTTTCTACTAAAATTATTTGACTTTACAAAACCAAACATGCCTTACAGGAACAACATATTGTTAAAGACTGGAAGTTTTTAGGGGTTCAGATTGTACATAAACTTGACTGGAAATGCACCAGACTTAACCCAAGCTCTTTGACCCACAAAGCATGAGGTCTTCTACTGAGCCAGGTATTCTACACTTGCTTTTTCCCTCCATGAAAGACTGCAGTCTATCTAACATGTTGTAATTCATTTTGAACTTGGAACTTTATGCCTAATTATGTCTTCCAAGGGGAAATGATTAATCAAGAAACAGGACCATCATCCACATGAATTCTCATGTACCTTAACTGATATTACCAAGCAATTTTCTGGTTTCAGTATCTTTTCATATTTTCCCTACTGTTTGTGAAAAATCTCTTTCTGTATTTTTTTCCTGATGCAATCTCTGAAGTCATAGCATTGTCAACTTTTGTTTAAAAGAAAATCCTTATTATTAGGCTATTTAGAACACTGCCCAAGCTGCCCCATACTGATCAACTGCAAAGTGGTCTGTTAACAGAGTTCTGGAAACATAGCCAGGTGTTTCAGTAACGTTACCATGCATTTAAAAGGAAGAACAGGTTTGGTCTGTATTTCTCTCTAAAATATTATATCTGTACCAAAATTTTAAAAAATCATAGAAGCAGTTGCTATCTTAGTTTGCTTTTTCTTACTTTCTTACAGTTTTCCTTAAGCACTTCAGTTGAATTCAGTCTTCCTTTTACTTAAATAAATAAATCAGTTTAAAAGCATTTAAGACTTTATTTAACACCCACTACCTTCTTATTCCTCAAGAGAACTGTTTAGGTAAGGGTAAACCTGTTAAGAGATTTACAAAGTCAATATGAAATCATAACTTCTGCATTTTAATCATACATAGCCACTATATTTGATTTACCCTTATAACTTCAAGAAGAAAATGAAAAAAAGAATTTTGAAGAATGAGTTATTCTTAATGTAAATCTCCAGCAAGCCTCTGTCAATCATGTTAGCTAACTGAGGAAAGGGCTATTCCTGACAGAAACTACACAGCCAATTTAATTGCTTTGTGACTTATATTAAAAGTCAGAAAGATAGGAAAAGGTAAAGAGTGAGCACTTTGTCTTTCGTAGCTTCTTGGACACTGCATCTTAAACAAAGCCACAATGGAGAACATTCCATACACTTTAGTATCATTTACCCTTTAGGTAATGACAGCATGCAAATCATTTGCTGTTATTATGCAAAAATTATGCAAAAATTACTCAAAAACTATGTCTTGGATCCTACAGATCTTTCACTAATGCTGAAGTTGTTGTCCTGCACAAAAAAGCCTTCTGCTAATGAAAGAAGTCAAGCAATTTGTAGAATGGATCCATGTGATCCACACTGATGATGGAGCTGCTTTGCATAAGAAGCCAGAACATTCAACAAGAGAATGGGCATACTTGCCCCTTTTTAGAATTTAGAGGCTTAGGTAAACATCACAGACATAGTAAAAATTATGTGGGTTTGTTTTAAGCATATTTTCATCCCACCTTTCCCAAATGGAGCTCAAAGAGACCTATATGGTTTTTTCCTTCTCTAATTTATCTTCATAACAACCCTGAAAGTAGGCTAGGCTGAGAAAGAACAACTTTCCCAAAGTCACCCAGAAAGTTTTGAAGCAAAAGAGCTAAATCCAAGTTTCTCTGTTCTTAGTTAAATACTCTAGCCACAACAACACATTGGCCTCCTTAGGACAACTTACGATGGCTTCATCTTTGACTTACTAATCTCTTCCAAAAAGACTTAGATTTGACAGCAACAAATAATCAACCTTGCCCAAAAGTCATAAATGCATTCAGTTTTTAGAATTTCTTAGCTTAGCTATTTGAAGATTTTCACTTGCCAAAGGCAACCAGGACAGTTGCAATGTATAAATATATTGTGCAAAATTAGTTTTTACTGGAATTCTTTATACTTGCTATTAGGGTAAGTTGGGAGACAGTCCAGGGGCCCTGCTGTTTGCTTCCTGGATCGCACCCACACCCCGGATTCAACAGTAAGAGCAGTTTATACATTCAAATAAAATACTGAGAAATGACATCTTTGTAAATTCATGAACATATAAGAACATCACAGTGGAAGCAAGCACCCATTCTTCGATCAGAAATCAGATCTCCAGCAGACGTGAATAGTTGGATGTACCATACTGTCACCTGCCACAGTATTTGGGGCTTCTAACTGTTACAGCATCAGCTTGAGGTGCAGTCACAGAAAGGTTCTTCACTACTATATAAGGGACATTTCATGCCTTTGATAGATAAAAAGTTACTAGAAGAGCTGTTTTTGGCACCCCCTTTTTACTACCAGAAGGAGTTCAAAGTGGCTTACAATTGCCGACCCTTCCTCTCCTCTCTACTGAGACCTGTGAGGTAGATGGAGCTAAGAGAGCTCTGAGAGAAATGTGACTAGCCCAAGGTCACTCAACTGGCTGTATGTGGAGGAGTGGGGAATCAAATTCCTGTGCCATCAATCCCAGGAACTGAATGCACTGGCCTTGAGTGAAACTCAACCGAAGAGCATGGCCATCTGGCTGGTTTACCGTGCATCCAGCACACCACCAGATACCCTGCCAGCCCTGCTGCAGGCAGTAGCGGCCTGGACACTACAATTTCCTAGACTATTAATTCTGGAAGACTTTAATGTCCATACTGAGCTTGCTATCCTCTGGAAGTGAGCTAAACCCCGGTGTCAGCCATGACAACACTGGGGCAATTAGTTGTTGGCCCTGCCCATCAAGCAGCCACACCCTGGACCTCATTTTCATCGAGAGTTTGGGTGTGAATCAGGATCAGACCACTATACCCTGAAGGCTTGGCTAAGGCAGCCACCTCCTCCTCAGTTGGGCACCAAGTAGATTTTAGCTCGCCCACAGGGATCTATGGATCCAATTTGATCCCTGCATGCTTTGCAGCAGTGGTCACCAACCTTTTTATCACCGGGGACCACTCAACGCCTTTTACTGAGGCCCGGTGGGGGGGGGTAGTTTACTCCTCTCCTGTCAACCACTGCCCTAACGCTCTCTGATCGCTATGGTAATGTTTAAACATCCCTTCAAAATAAGATACAGACACGCCACAACAATGAAGTGTGTTGTAAAGGGCTGGGGGGATGAAGTAAAGGGCCAGGGGGGGAAGAAGGCGTCCTTTGGGGCCCACCTCCAATTAGTCGAAGGACCACATGTGGTCCACGGCCCACAGGTTGGGGATCGCTACTCTGCAGGACCTAAGGTCTCTTTCTCTAAATGGCCTAGTCAGTGACTGACATGACAGAATGCTGTCTGCCGTTGATGAGATAGCTTGTTCTCTCCAGCCCCGCGTCAAACAAGCCCCTAGGTACAATGAGGAGCTCCACAAGATGATATGGGAACCGAAACAACTAGAGCAAGTTTGGGGGAAGGTTTGTGACGAAGCCTCAAGAACATCTTATGAAAGCCTATGAGATGGCAGTGAAGTCAGTGAACCACAACTTTTACTCTATCATGCCACAATAGCCAATTGGATATCCGCTGTGAGGCATTTGCGAGTCATCTTGCAGACAAAATCTTGACACTCCGCCATGAGCTTCCTCCAGCCTTAGACACAGAAAGTGAGCTAGAGGCCCCTTAGCGGTCTTTGGAGAGAGCACTGAGTGGACGAGATGCTTGCAGCAGCGAGACCAACCACATGCCCACTAGACCCCTGCCTATCATGGCTACAAAAAACACCAGATATAAGAATAAGGGGACCCCCTCGAGGATGTAATCAACCTTTCTCTCACAATGGGAGAATACCCAGAGGAATTAAAAGAGGCAGTGGTTTGCCCATTGCTAAAAAAACAACTCTAGACCTGCGAGAGCTGTTTTGGACCAAATATCAGCATTCCTGGAAGAAGCTTTAGTCCTAGACCCATCCCAGTCAGGTTTCCAGCCTGGCCATGGGGTAGAAACAGTACTAGTCACCCTGATGGACAACTTCTGTTGCAAGTTGGACCAAGGTGGGTCGGCGCTGCTTGTACTATTAGACCTTTTGGCAACATTCAACCATGAGTTGACCATGAGCTTCTAGCTCTCTGCCTCGCTGATGCTGGAATACGGGGGAGAGCCCCTCAATGGCTCTCCTTTTTCTGGGGCCACAGACAGAGGATAGCAATAGGAGAGAGATCCTAAAGCCACTACCAACTTATATGTCGAGTCCCTCAAGGAGCGGTCCTCTCTCCAATCTGATTTAACATCTTCATGCATCCTCTTGCCCAAATGGTATGGAAGTTCGGGCTGGGAAGACCCCAATATGCAGCTGACAACCAGCTCTTCCTCATGATGGATGACCACTCTGATTCTCCTCCAGAAGCATCAGTCAGTTGCCTGGAAGCACTGACAAGGTGGGTCAATCAGAGTCATCTGAAGTTCAATCCTTCAAAGACGGAGGTCCTATGGCTAGGCAGGAAGGGTTCAAGTGAGGAAGCATATCTGCCCAACCTGGATCATGTGTACCTATCAGTGGCTGCTAATCTGACAATTTGGGTTTTATCCCTGCTCCTCCACATGCAGCCAGTTGGGTGACCTTGGGCTCGTCACAGCCCTGATAGTACTGCTCTGACCAGGCAGTCCTGTCAAAGCTCTCTCAGGCCCACCAACCACACAGGGTATCAATCAATCAGTTTTATTTACAGTCACAGACCATCCAATAAAAAATATAAGTACAAATTAAAATCAGTCAGCTATGAAATCGATAAAAATGTACATGGATAAGACAAATATATATATACTAGAAATTAAGCCCGCTGCAGGGTAAATTTACCCTGCAGCGGGCGCTAGGAGGCCTGGCAATTTGGGTGGGGCATCTGGGGGCCCCGCAGCCGCTCCTGAGAGGGCACCCGGCGAGTAGGCGGCAGCTCCGCCCCCCCCGGCTCGCTGGGTACCTGAGGCGAGTTGCGCCAGTCTTGTTCTCCTGGCGTGTGGCCTGTCGCTGGGACTGTAGGCGGCGGCAGGGCCGCGGCCAGTGGCAGAGGTGTTGGAGCCGGGCGTCGGTGGCAAGGTGGGGTGGTGGGCGAGGTACAGCGTGAGAGGACGGGCCGGTGGGCGGCAGCCGGCATGGTGGACCGCAAGCAGACGGCGGCTTGCGGCAGGGCTCCCGGAGCCATGGAGGCGTGGTGTGAGTGGGCTGGGGAGGCGGCGGCAGCGCTGGTGTGTGCTGCGGGGACGGCTGGAGGTGTTAGCGGCAGTTTGGCGGATGGCGGCGTGGGTGGAGGCGCGGGGGAAGGTAGGAGTGGGTGGGCAGAGAGTGGGGTGCGGCGGTGGGTTGTGTTTGGGGGTGGTGGGGAGGCGGCGAGTTGGCGGTGGAGTCCTGGGTTGCGTCTTCAGGGCGTCGCGGCGGCAGCGTGGCACCTAGCGTGGCCGGGGCTAGGGAGGGAATGGCGGTCGGCCGCAAGTGGCCGAGGGGGGGGCAGATCAGGAGATGCTGAGCGACTCCCGATTGGTGAGTCCGGCGGCAAGGGGCCAATAGAGAGCCATGCTGCGCGCGCCTCAGTATTGGTCCCTTGGCGGCGGACTGACACTCAGAGGGCTCAATCGGCAGGCGCAAAGCGCCTACCAATTGGGCCCTCCGAGTGTCAGTCCGGGGGAAGGGGCCTATGGGCACCCTTCCTCATCACGGATAGGGCCCGCCGCCATGGCCCTTAACAAATTATTTAATCCGCTGAGTGGGTTAAAGACTAGCAAGAAGGCCCATTGCAACCAGGAATGCAATGGGCGCTAGGACCTAGGGGACACCAGGAGGTGCAGAGCTCTCTCTGTGTCTCTCTTTCTCCCTCTCGCTGTGTGTCTCTCAGTGTGCCTTGCAGCAGGAGGCATAGTAGGTAATTAGAGTTCATTCTTAGGAGGGAAGCAGGGCTGATGTGCAGTTTGGGGCAGCTCTCCGTCTATCTCTCCCTCCCTCCATTGCAGCAGGGGTGGCTCTCTCTGTGTCTCTCTCTCTGTGGCAGCAGGAGCCATAGCAGGTAAAGAGGGCTCCCTAGGAGGGAAGCAGGCCTGGTCAGCAGCTTGGAGCAGCTCTCTTTGTGTCTCTCTCTGCCTCCCTCGCAGCAGGCGCGATAGGAGGGAATGAGGGCTCGTGTTCATTCTGGCAGAGCTCTGTGTGTCTCTGTCTCTGGCGCGTCTGAGAGGAATGTGGCTAGTGTCCAGGGAGGGAGGGAGCTGTAGGAGCAGTGCGTTGCTGGCTTCACCCTGACTGGCCCTTTTCCAAGCAAAGTCTTACATGGCAACAGATTTATTCACCTTCCTGAAATATCAGTGGGTGGCATATCAGACAGTGGTCCTCAGAAGAGCCTAAAGTTGCACATCAAAGAGTGAATACCATAGGAGTAAAAGAAATGGAAATGGTATGCAGCGCTGAAATCTTTGGTTTTATAAAAAAAATTAAGAGATTTTTTTAAAGAATCTGGTGTGAAATTTGTAACCATCAGCTCCCACTAAAATCTACAAATGGAACAAGGAGAAAAAGAGAAGAGGAAGAAGGGATAAACAAAGTAAATAACCATCCAGCTATAATGCTGACAACATGA
Organism: Paroedura picta; assembly: GCF_049243985.1. Taxonomy (NCBI): domain Eukaryota; kingdom Metazoa; phylum Chordata; class Lepidosauria; order Squamata; family Gekkonidae; genus Paroedura; species Paroedura picta. Next base: position 72,256,186 of record NC_135375.1, on the reverse strand, counting down.
AATAAAGAAATTGTGGAGTTTTATTCTACCCTTTATCAATAATGCATGGGTGCCCACAGGCAATTTATAGCTGTTTCCATCACTGGGTACTGTGCAGTACTAAATTAAGTCTACAAAACTCAAGGACAGTCCACCCACACAGCTACTGTTAACCAGGTATGCTGTTTCTGAATTAACGTTTTAAAGGTTTTCTTTTTTTTAAAGTTTTATTAGCATCTTGAGACACAGCTAATGAGAACTTTGCCCTTTATGAAGAACATTTTTTTCTCTACTACCAAACAAAAGGAAATTAAAGGATGTATTCAGATGTTACAATAAAGCACAGTTTATAAACCATGAGTTGATTTAATCTAGTTTAATGTATAATCTGAATGCAAATTAACCAATAAATTGTGGATATTCCACATTTTCTTTATCTTCTTCAGTTACTAAGAATTATACCCAAGTTATTATTTAGAGCTTCTGCCTGTTACTTTCCTAGAAAAAAATTAATGCACCACAATATATAAGGCCTGGCTATATAATAAGTTTCTAAGTAGTAGTGATTGAGACCACATGTTTTAAGACCATTGCCTGTCTTGAACCAAGCGAATAGTGCAGTTGCAGAGCCCTTCCTCGATATCCCAGTGACTACTGACACCCGGCATTTCATCAGAAAGTTAGTTTTATTGAAGGTAGGACCACAGATGAACACTCAGCTAAGGCAATACGTAGAACAGGAAAAATTGACTGTGACATTGCTCTTAGATCAGATCCAGGTTTTATAGGCACTTGAGTAGAATCTTCCCCCCCCCTCCCCAGGAGAGCCAGAAGACCTTTCCCAAGAGGAAGTGTTTGAACCCAGCCGGGTGCTCAATGCTGGAGCCTTGCAGCCTGGATTGTCTGCTCATGGTTTTAACACTCCCGCCTGTCTCTCCCTTGTTCCCAGAGAGAATTACTTTTTTTTTAAATGGCGAACTTCCTAGAGGAATGAATAGGTGGGCATGTGTAGATGATGCCAGAAATAAAAGAATATTTCATTCAATAATATGTGCCTCTCAAACGTTTGATATCTCTCTCCCAAAAAACTCAGGAAAAAAATTAATTTACTCATTTATCAAAGGACTTTGCCGCTTTGGCTTCGGCACCCATGGAAGTCAATGGAACCAGACTATAATGGGAATGTGGCGCCTGGGAGGGCGACTTTGAGGTACAGCCTCCAAATTTTCAGTAGCTCTGGGAGGTTCTTTCCTGACTCCTCTCCCAATTTCAAAATGATTGCTCCAAGGGGTCCACGTCTAGGGGCTCCCAAAGAGGGTGCCCCCATCTCTCCATTATATCCAATGGAGTCATCTCCATTGGATATAATGGAGGGATGCGAACTGAATCAGACCCTTCATGCACAAGCCTTCTTAGGATCCCATAAGGGGTGGCGTTCAAAAGCACTATGCATCTATGATTCTATGCATAGGTATTGCAACGGAGAAGAATGATATTTTCTAAAAAAAAAATAGTGGGCATCACAGGACCTTTAAACTGTGTCAGAATACGGAGGAAGGGGATTGGTTGGGAAGACTGCAAAACTACAGAGAATGGCACATAAGCAGGGAACTACTAACTTACAACAAAGTTCAAAAACTAAAACCATGGGGCACACAAAAGATGGATTACGATGTCTCTACACTAATGAACAGAATATGGGGGAAAATTACACAATTCTCAAAGAGGGGGGGAAACAGTGGTCATGGGTGACTTCAATTACCCAGATATCTGTTGGAAGACCAACTGCTAAAAATACAAAATTCATTAATTTCTTAACTTGTCTTGTCAACAGCTTTATTTTCCAGAAAGTAGAAAGGGCAACAAGGGGGTCTGCTATTTTAGACTTAATTCTCACCAATAGGGAAGAACTGGTAGAGGAGGTAGAAGTAGTGGGCACACTTGGTAATAGTGAACATGTGACTCTGGAATTTACAATTGTGGGAAAGAGAAAACCTGTACATAACTGGACGTATAGACTGGACTTCAGGAAAGCTGATTTTAACAAACTTAAAGGTATCTTGGGTAGAGTTCCGTAGCCAGAAAGACTTAAAGAGATGGGAGTTCAAGAGGACTGGGAGTTTCTTAAAAGTGAAATACTGAAGGCTCAATCGCAAACAATTCCCTTGAGAAGAAAAGATGGAAGGAGCCTAAGGAAGCCAAGAAGGCTCCATAAGCAGCTGTCAAATGATTTGAGGAATAAAAAAGAGTCGTTTAGGAAATGGAAGGAAGGCCTTATTACCAAGGATGAGTATAAACAAATAATCAATGATTGTAGGGAGAGTGCTAGAAAAGCTAAAGCTCAGTATGAACTTAGACTAGCAAGAAGTGCTAGTCTTAGCAAAAAAGGCTTCTTCAGTTATATTTCAAGTAAGAAAAAGAGTAGGAACTCTATAGGACCACTGAGAGGGCAAGAAAGTGAAATTATAACAGATGATGAAGCGAGGGCTGAACTGCTTAACTTCTCTTGTGAGGAAAATAGTGCTCGATGTGGCAAAAAAGTATCACAACGGGGGATGGGAATGGTGGCCCAGGCTCACTGAGGGGGCAGTCCATAAACACCTAGCTTCTTTAAATTAAACAAAATCTTCTGGACCAGATGAATTGCATCCAAGGGTTCTAAAAGATGTAATCTCTGAACCTCTGTCCATTATTTTTGGAGAACAGGTGAAGTGCCAGATGATTGGAGGGGGGTGAATGCTGTCCCCATCTTCAAAAAAGGAAAAAAGGAGGATCCAGGTAATTATCGACCCGCCAGCTTGACCTATGTAGCTGGCAACATTTTGGAACAAATCATCAAACAGTCAGTCCTTGAGCAACTGGAACAGAGTTCTGTGATTTCTAAGACTCAGCACGGGTTTCGCAAGAACAAGTCATGTCAGACCAACCTTATCTCTTTTTTTGAGAAAGTGACTACCTTGTTGGATCAGGGGAATGCTGTGGACACAGTTTATCTGGATTTCTGTAAAGTGTTTGATAAGGTTCCACGTGATAATCTTGTTGACAAGTTGGTAAAATGTAGTATGGATCTAATTCTGCCAGGTGTATTGATAACTGGTTGACAGATCGTACCCAAAGGGTACTTGTAAATGGTTCAGCATTCTCTTGGAGAAGAGTGACAAGTGGAGTGCCCCAGGGATCTGTCCTGGGGCCTATGTTGTTCAACGTATTTATAAATGATTTGGATCAGAGAGGTACTTTTGCAGATGATACTAAACTGGGAGGGATAGTAAACACAACAAAAGACTAAATTAGAATACAGAATGATCTTGATAGGCTCGAGAAGTGGGCTAAACTAAAGAAAATGAAATTCAATAGGGATAAATGTAATGGTCTGCATTTAGGTAGGAAAAACCATTTACACCATTATAGGATGGGGGATACTTGTCTTGGCAGGAGACATATGAAGAAAGGTTGTGGGAGTTTGGTCTGTTTAGCCTGGAGAGGAAACAAGTGAGAGGGAATCTGATAACCATCTTCAATTATTTAAAAGGCTCTCTTGCCCCAGAGGGATGGACCAGAACCAATGGGATGAAATTAATGCAAAGAAATTCCGTCTAAACCAAACTGCTAAGAATCAGATATCTTCTCCAAGACTTTTACTATATGCAGTATGTGTACTGTGTACCACATGCACAGATCAAGGCATAACTTCCACAATTGTCACCTTTTGTACTAAAAAAGCAAATTCTGGTCAGAAAGGAGGAACACGAGATTATAGTTTTCACATTAATTAACATGGGGACCTAAGAACAAGAACAAGAACCTAGCTGCAGCAGATCAGTCACTAATCTGGCAACCTGTTTTAACAACAGCATCTGGATAAATCTGTAAGCAGTGCATAAGAGTGACAGGGGTCCCCCACTGCCTGCCCACAAGTAACTAGTATTCAGAGGTACATGCTCTCTAAATATGAAGGATCAATTTAATCATCAAGGCTACTAGTCATTGATAAACCCATCCCTCCATTGATTGTCTAATCCTGTTTTAAAGGCCAATTTCCAAAACTCTTGTGACAGCAAATTCTATAAATTCGTTATACATTTCTGTCTATTTAGGTATGAATCTCCACTTTCCTATGGAAGCGTGTTGGGAAACCTTAGGCTAGCCACACATTTTTAGCCTAGCCTACTTCAATGAGTTGCTGAGGAGAAAATAAAGGAGACCAGAGCAGAAGGAAACCACTGGGGCGAAAGAAGGGGATGTACCTGAAGAAAACAGATAAAATAATCCTTGTGTCTGATACTGAGTTTATTCTTTCTCTTCAAGGCCTGTGAAATCCTCCAGAGTTTATCTGAATATTTGAACATGGAATACAAAGATACTGTTGTGAATAACACTATCTCTGGCTCTTTCTTGGTTAGTCACCATCACCAGGCCAGACTCTTAACTTGTGTTAGGATTTTGGGGTCTCTTTAGACTTTTTCACACTGAACTTCATTTGTTATTGCATTGGTCATATGAATATTTATATCAAGGTCCACAAATACACAAGACTGTGTAATCAATCCTTTACATATAATATTCTGCGGGGGAAACTTGCTTAAATAAGCATGGATTTCTTCAACAGGCTTCTCACTGCCTTTTCAGTAAAGGACATTCCATAATGCTGATTTCCTCAAATACAACTTATCATAATTAAAATGCTTCTTTAAAATTCTGACACACTCCTTTACACTGCAAAAAATTGTGCCTTCCTTAGTAGTTTTTGAATTACACATAATTTTTCAATTACAGTTGCTTATTAAAACAAAATAGTTGAGAATTACCATCATGGTAGAAATGGTAGAAATGCCCTTTGCAGAGTTTTTCAACATGGGCATTGATATCTTCATGGAAAGCAGAATGGTTATAGCAACAGAAAGAGAAGGAAGAATACCATAAACTGGATTAAACAAAACAGTGTGGGAATAATTCTAAATTAGCAAGTGAAGCTCAATTACAAATCATGGAGACTGAGGTTTTAGCTTAAACATGATTAGCCAGTAATTACTGTTCAGGAATAACATCAATAAATACCATTAACTAGTGCATAAAGCCGTATGACCTAGCCATAATGGAATGCAAGCAAGATTAAAATTCTTAACAAGCCAGTGGACACTAATGCTTTAAATGCTGTCCTTGTCTTGCAGTTAAGCTCCTATTTGTTTTATCACCAAAGAGGTTCAAATATATTTCCCTTATCTCTAAAAATGCTTAAGGGGGTTAATGTGTGTGTGTGGAGGGGAGAGAGACTGAAAGCAAAGTGTGTTAATGCTTTTCCTTTGGTGAATCTTTGATATGATCAAATTTCTCTGAGGTGAATGGGTAAACCAATTCCTCTCCAAAGTAGGAGACAAAGAAAGAATATTTTAATTTGAAGGGGTTGCTCACTATGAACGATTATGCACGGTGACAGCTGCAGCAGGCTTCCAGCAGTTTCTTGTTGTGGGGCAGCATGACCCGCCACTTCCCATGTACACATGGGAGACAAAATCCCCTAGCGCACACAGTCTGCCCTGGAGTTGTTTCTGTGCTTGTACAACTCCAGGATTGTAAGGTTCTGCCCCATCTCACAATGGTGGCGGCAGCAGGGGGGGAAGGGGCATGAGGGTCCCACTACAGGATGGTGGGATAGTGGCATGCCGCTACCCCATCATCTGGGGGATGCAGCACTGCGAATCCGAATGGGGTGTTTTGTGTCACTGCAGTGCCTAGCCCAGCCGGGCCTCTGATGGCCACCACAGCAAGAAAGGGAATGCAGAAAAATTAGTGTTTCTTACCGCAGGCCATCAGAAGCCATAAAGTAGGCCCAGGCCAGGTGGGGGCCCGGATGGCGCTTGCATTGTGCATAAGCAGAGATTAGCCCCACTGTATTGCAGGCACCGGCCCACCCTTCCCTGCCCGTGCATAATCAGTCTATGTCAGAACACAACCCAAAAAAGAGGGGGGAAGTCTTTTCATTATCTCCTAAGAGGAAAACTGAGATCTTTTTAAAATTAATTTTTATTAATACAGAAAAAAGTTACATAGAAATTACAGAATAGCAAATACATATGAGAAAAATAGTAAGAGAAAAAAAGAAAAATAAGTATAATGTCATTTAAAAAAGACTTCCAACTGTACTTACAAAGAAAACAAATTCTTAACCTTTTTTACCTGTATCTAAACTTTTGTTGCATTACAATATCAAATATCTCAAATGCTCTATGAAATATAGAGCCATCCTTAATATTTATAATCATATATTTGTTTTCAAGTTTTTTCAATATAAAATTTTCATCACTTACATTCTATGTCAAAATCTGAGGTATATTTATATTCTATATTCATAATTTTGCACAACTGGCTAGTTCCATAACTGTACATTGCCATTCATGAATAGGTGTTTCTTCTGACTTCCATTTCTTTGCCCATATAATTCTCGCCGTGACTGAGATGTATCCAAAAAAATTTCCTAACTCATTTTTAAAAGAATTATCTAAAATGCCTAATAAATAGGCTTCTGGTTTGAATTTAATCTTTTTGCCCAAACTTTTTGAGAATTTCTCATGAATTCCCCTCCAAAATTGTTTCGCTTTTTGACAATCCCACCATTGGTGATAAAATGTACCTGGTTCTTCATGGCATTTCCAGCATTTATTGTTTTCTTTCTTACTCATCTTTGAGATTTTATATGGTGTCAAATACCATCGGGAATGCATTTTATAAACATTTTCTTTTACATAATAACTGTTTGAGAATTTAGAACCTTTTTTCCAAACAAATTGCCAGTCATCATATTGTCCTACATTCTTGGTCCAAGTAAGCCATGACTTCTTCGGGCAGGAAAACTGAGATCTTAAATTGAAAATTTTTAACAATCTTGATAAATGTGCGATACAGTGTTAGCAGCCTATCAGATGCATTATATACACATATAGCATCATTATTAACTTTGAAACAAGACAAATAAATAAACAAAGTTCAGAAGAAAGATTCAGCTAAAGAAGATCTTAGCTAATAAATATACTTTAAGCTGTCTTTATACTGAAGGTCTGCCTTTCTGAATACGTTCCCCAGAGTGTGCTTCAATCTAGTAACACCAACCAACTGAGGATCCCTGGCCCTAAAGAAGTCCATTTGGCCCTGGGTCCTGCCTAGTGGAATAAGCTCCCCAGGAAACTGGTAATGTTCTGCAGAGCCTGCAAGACAGAGCTCTACCGCTAGGCCTACAGTTGAAGCCAATTAAGACCAACTGCAGGGCCACTCTCTTCTTCCCCTCCACCCTTCAACCCTCATACTTCCTTGTTGTATAGCAATAACTTAAATATTGTGTATCAATGGTGCTGAGCTGACAGCTATTTTAAGTGTAATTTTAAAACTTTTAAACTTATTAATGGATTTTATACAGTATCAAATGGTAACTTTGATTATGATGTTCACCGCCCCAAGATGGCAAGTCCAAGAGGGGCAGTATATAAAATTATATAAATAAATAATAATAAGCTATGTAGCTCTCTTCCTGTTACTTTTATCAATGTAAAACCATTCTATTCCAGAAAATTAGCCAATTCTTAAATAACAATGTATATAGTTTTTAATAGAGCCACAAGATCAAGAACTACAACTAACCCCAACACATTACTTAACATGGCCAGATTGTTCCACTGTGCAGAGATTCCTCAAGCATACATTCATAGCATTCCCTTTAGCAGGCTGGAATATGAATTAATACACCATCACTTCTAACAAAGGTTCACCTAGCTAGCAAGAATGAGTCAAAGTGAGTATACATGGAATTCTCAGGTTTCACCTCTATGGATAAAGATATTCCCAACACCACAAACTGCAACAGTCAAGTCTAGGATTAGTATTTGAAACACTGATAATTAGTAGATTTCTTCCTGATTTAGATTAAGTTTCAAAAAAATTCCTATGACTGATGCATTAAAGAAATCTAACGCACAAATGTTTTACACAAAGAACAATTTTGGTAATCATTAATTGTAGCAATTTTTCATTCAAAAAGCACAACAAAATATACTGGTAATCATAATTTTAAAAAAGTATTTGAGAACATCAATGCAGTTCTATTATTTGTAAGGATATTTCTCTGCCCCCCCTCAAAAGTGGCATTTATTGTTTTAGATAAGGGAAATATCAAAGTACTATTTGTTCCAAGGACAGAGTACTGTGTACCAAGTATGTTCGCTGACTTCTTCTTGTTTTCAAAGTACTTTATAGGCTAATGGCAAACTGGATTAAGGTTTGTGGCTTGAAATTTCCTTATGTTTTTGAACTATGACATTATCTTTTTATGATGGATGATCACAGCAAGAAAATTGTAGCCATGCTGTGTTTTTCCAGTCACCTTCCAAAATTCTGATCCCATGACAGCATCTCTGATTTTAGGACATTTCAACAGCTGTTTAGAGCTAATAAAGGTGTTGTGGTGGAAGTTGATTGCAGAAAGAAAGGTGAAGTAACACACACTACAGACTGATAGTAAATATCTAGCACCTAAAAAACAGTTTATAAAAAACATATCTGGGTTTTCAATCAATGGGACATTGGAGAACAGCACCTGAAATATGCCCATTGCTGCTAATCTAGTAGGCCGTTATCTGCATTTCTGAGCTGTAAAGTTGTTTCATTTACAAACTGCAAGGTACATTTGGATAACCATGATAGTTTCTAGATTATGGCACAAGTATTAATATGTAGCAGTTTATCTTGAAGTTAAAACTGAAATATCTATCTACAATAAATGCTGTTTTGTATCTGCTTGATGTGGGCTGCTCCACGCTTCCATCGGCAGGTGTGGGTTGTACCCTATGAAATCTTATGTTGTGTTGAAATGAGTCTAAAAAGGTACTATTACATTTGTGCTTCAGATTAAAAATTTGAGCACCCTCAAACTTGAGCACTCCCCAAAATAGAAACACAGCAGCTGAAAGCAAACACTTGCAAATACTCTGGGTGATTTAGTTTGTTTGCTATGAGGGTGTAGAAATTTAGGATTGCAGTATGAAACTTGAGTCTAAAACAGCCGTGACTGATGAATATACATAATCAAGGTAGCAACTAGATACTGGTTGGAGCTGTTCCTTATGAAAAGATTCTGCTTGAGCCCATGCAAGATTTTTGTCCTGATGCAATTACTTGGCCTTACAAAGAACAAGGCTGTCAGCTATGACATGTTCAGAGGATGCCTCTTTAATCCTAGCTGTCTCAGACAGAAAGAGATGACCTGCCCCCCTAACATACCAGGAAAGTTCTTAGCCAGTCACTGATCTGAAGTGGTACAGGTGCGGCCATGTAGGGATAAACCAAAGTCATCGCTATTGTCAGTGGCACTGCATGGGAGGGAAGACTATGGAGCTTCTGGGGGCTGAAGGTCAGCAACAGCTCATCTCAAAGCTGGACAGTTGCATCCAGCTGTTACAACATGGCCGAACCACCACATAGCTTGGGCTATTTTGCCAGTGTCCATTTTGATTGTGGGCAGTTGCATAATGATTGCATTTTATGCCAACTGATTTTTCCAGAGACTTTTCTAAGGCAGCCTCATGCAGAGAGCACTGCATAATGTAACTAGATGTGAAAAGAGCATCAATCACTGTCACCAAATCATACATTTAGAGCAGTGGTCCCCAACCCCTGGTCCGAGGACCGGTGCTGGGCCGCAGCTCCTCCTTGTCCTCCTCCCTGGCTGCTGCCTCGGGGGCTGCCCTGCCACTCTGCTGCTGACTCACCTTTGGTGCTCTCCAGTAGCTCCCCCTTGGCCTGGCACTGCGCAGCTGCTGCTGGCAGCGCCCCCCCATGGGCGGCAGGAAGTCAGGGACACTGTCGGGAAAGCAAGTGGAGGCGGCGGTGTCCATTGGCAAAAGACAATCCCCCCCCCCCCCCCCGGGCCTCAGTAAAATTGTCAAGCGTTGACGGGTCCCCGGTGATAAAAAGGCTGGGGACCACTGCTTTAGAGCACCAGCTGATTACTTTCATTCCATGACACTGTCTCTGAGGAAGTGGGTGTGCGCACAGACGCTCATACCTTGAATAAAACCTTGTTAGTCTTAAAGGAGCCACTGGACTATAAATCTGTTCATCCACATTACTTGTTACTGTCTTTTCCCATGTATTTGTACCCTGATATTTCCCAAAGTTTGGACTTAATGGCACACTGAAAGGAATTACAAGGAATGTACTACATATTGCACTATATATGGGTAGGAAATATGCATATAAAACAAGTTATTTTAGGTTAAATGAGGAGGAGCTGAATCACAGTGATTGATTTTAAGGCCCAGGCATACCACAACTGGTAGCAAGGTTGCTAAGAGAACCCAGCAGCAAACACTCCCTAGGGAGCTCAAACATACATTAATTATCCTGCAGTGCTCATTCAGACTTGACCTGCCTGACCCCCAAAGCTCAGAGCTTGTACTTTACACATTCCCCCTAGGTAAAGGTAAAGGTAAAGGTATCCCCTGTGCAAGCACCGAGTCATGTCTGACCCTTGGGGTGACGCCCTCTAGCGTTTTCTTGGCAGACTCAATACGGGGTGGTTTGCCAGTGCCTTCCCCAGTCATTACCGTTTACCCCCCAGCAAGCTGGGTACTCATTTTACCAACCTCGGAAGGATGGAAGGCTGAGTCAACCTTGAGCCGGCTGCTGGGATTGAACTCCCAGCCTTATGGGCAAAGCTGTCAGACGGCTGCCTTACCACTCTGCGCCACAAGAGGCCCTAGGTACATGCTCCTAAAAACAAATACAATGCAGACCTGGGAGAGTTACTCCAAAATAAGTTAATAGGCTTGGACCAGAGTAACTCTGGGTAAGATTGCAGTGCTATTACGTTACCTGGCCAAAAGGCCACTGGATGCTCCCATAAAGAAAATTTCAGGTGAGTAGCCCTATTGCACTGCAGTAGAAGAGCAAGATTAGAGTTAAGTAGCACTTTAGAGACCAACAAGATCATCAGGGTAGGAGCTTTTGAAAGTCAAAGCTCTCATGGTCAGAAACCTAACAACAACCTTGTGGTCTTTAGGGTGCTACCAGACTAACTTTGCACATAGAAAGACACCTTGCTTAGACTTAGGCCATCTTATTGAGCAACTACAGAAATACTAAAACGGAAAATGCAAAGCAACATCAAAACAAAGTGTGCAGATATCATGGAATGAGTCATTATGAGATGAATTTCAAAGTCATCTTCACTTGACCAACTCCATATTAACCTGTAGGCTAATTTCGCCTTTTTCCACTTGGTCAGAAACCTGACTGGGCTGGTACACAAAGTGTGAAAGCCTTATCTATCACTCAGGAGATGCCTTACTCCCCCTCCCCCTCTTTTAAGACTTGTGCTAGGATTGTCAGTATACTTTAATCAGAATTTATTTCACCTTGCCCACAGAAGTCTGCAAAGTAGCTTTTACAGGGAAGCTCAACTTTCAAAACGTGATTTGAAAAGTCACTGTGATTAGGATCTTCAATCCATCCTCTTGTTGGCTGAAAGACAAGCCTGCCAGCCAAACTTGCCTGATTAATTTTTCAATTGTCTGAGAGAAAAGCGTGGATATCTTATTTGTAGCTCTTTCCTAGTTCTTTGAAGCATATAGAAGCGTCTGGAAGCTAAGCTGTGTCGGCTTGACTGGCTCACCTTCTTTTTCTTAAGGGACCACATGGCCATTTAGGTTTTAAAATTACCGAACAGACTAAATCAATGTAAACCTTTAAACACCTTGTAGGGCCTAAAATCCTAGTTTGGGCTCTTTTTATAAAGATTGGGGAGGGCTTTGAACAACAGGAAAGTTACACTTTCCTTTAATAAATCAATTTCTAATTTCCAATTATGATTCAGGGCACAGGAAGATTACACTTTCTGACACCTGCATCTATCTTGTGCTCATGTGTATCACATTTAGTCCCAAGACAATACTAAGATTCGATGATTCCTTGCTTAGGATAAATATAAAATGTTTTCTGGGCACCTAAATATCAAGATACAGGCTATAGGTTTAAAAGGTGATTGAGCCAGGATCATTCACAAGGTGGACCTGGGTCAAGAGTTTAGGCTGGGGACACACAATGTTCTTCATAGGTGTCAATTCCCTACACTAACCCACTAGAGATAAAAATTCAGTATGTTTTTAAAAGGAACAAACAACAGTAATAGGAATTCCCACTGGAGAGAACAGCAGCCAAGTAATCACTCTACAGAACCAACAGGCAATGCAGCCAAGGCCTCTCCTAATGTTCCCAGCACCAAGTTTCTTATATTCGGTGTCTTTGAATATGGAAGTTTACCTGGAGTGGTAACCACTAATAGACCTTCCACCATGAATTGTCTAACCTCCTTTTAAAGTTGCCCATGCTTGTGACCATCACAACTCACCAGTGGCAGTGAAGCCTTCCATTTAATTACTTGTTGAATAAAGCAGTATTTCTATTTGTTTCTTCGGAGTCCATAGGCCGTTAACGTCAATGGATGCCCAAAGATCAAATATTATGTGCGAAGAAGAAAGAGCTATCTCTGTCCACTTTCTCTGCCCCACAGTTAGCTTTAAACTTCACTCTTGCCCTCCCCCAGTCATTTGTCTGTTTTCTAAACTGAAAAGTCTCAGGCTCTTAGGCTTTCTTCATGGGAAAGGTTGCCTTTTTCAAAATTTCTTTTAGCTCGAAAATATCTTTTTCCAGATACCAGAGCTCCAAAAAGGGCTGAACTATAGATCGAAAAAGCAGTTCAGCTCCTCCAAAACTCCATTAAATTCCTAACTTGTCTTGCCGACAGCTTCTTTTCCCATAAAGTAGAGAGGGAAACCAGGGGCTCTGCTATTTTAGACTTGATTCTCATCAACAGGGAAGAACTGGTCGATGAGGTGGAAGTAGTGGGCACACTTGGTAGCAGTGGCCATGTTCTTTGGGAATTTTCAATCGTGGGAAAGAGAAAACCTTTACGTAGTCATACATATAGACTGGACTTCAGGAAAACTGATTTTCACAGACTTAAACGTATGTTGCATAGAGTCCCATGGTCAGAAAGAATGAAAGAGATGGGAGTCCAAGAGGGCTAGGAATTTCTTAAAAGTGAAATACTGAAGGCTCAATCACAAAAATTTCCTTGAGAAGAAAAGATGGAAGGAGCCTAAGGAAGCCAAGTTGGCTCTATAAGCAGTTGTCAAAAGATTTGAGGAATAAAAAAGTCATTTAGGAAATGGAAGGAAGGCCTTATTACCAAGGATGAGTATAACCAAATAATCAATAATTGTAGGGGGAGTGTTAGAAAAGCTAAAGCTCAATATGAGCTTAGGCTAGCAAGAAATGCTAAACATAAAAAAAGGCTTCTTTAGTTATATTTCAAGCAAGAAAAAGAATAGGGACACCATAGGACCACTGCAAGGACAAGAAAGTGAAATTATAACAGATGATGAAGAGAGGGCTGAACTGCTTAACTCCTATTTCTCCTTTGTCTTTTCTTGTGAGGGAAATAGTGATCAATATGGCAAAAACGTAACACAACACGGGGGACGGGAATGGTGGCCTAGGATCACGGTTGGAACAGTCCATAAACATATAGTTTCTTTAAATGAAACAAAGTCTTTTGGGCCAGATGAACTGCATCCAAGGGTACTAAAAGAACTTGCAGATGTCATCTCTGAACCTCTGTCCATTATTATTGACACTACTTGGAGAACAGGTGAGGTGCCAGATGATTGGAGGCGGGCAAATATTGTCCCCATCTTCAAGAAAGTGAAAAAGGAGGATCTGGGTAATTATCGACTCGTCAGTTTGACATCTGTAGCTGGCAAAATTTTGGAAAAAATAATCAAACAGTCTGTCCTTGAGCAGCTGGAACTAAGAGCTGTGATTTCTAAGACTCAGCATGGGTTTTACAAGAACAAGTCATGTCAGACCAATCTTATCTTTTTTTTCGAAAAAGTGACTACCTTGCTGGATCAGGGGAATGCCGTGGACATAGTTTATCTGGATTTCAGTAAAGCTTTTGATAAGGTTCCACATGATATTCTTGTTCATAAATTGGTAAAATGCAGTATGGATCCTAATTCTGTCAGGTGGATTAATAACTGGTTGACAAATTGTACCAAGAGGGTACTTATTAATGGTTCAGCATCTTCTTGGAAAAGAGTGACAAGTGGAGTACCCCAAGGATCTGTCCTGGGGCCTGTGTTGTTCAACATATTTATAAATGATTTGGATGAGGGATTAGAGAGGATATTTATTAAATTTGCAGATGATACTAAACTGGGAAGGGTGGCAAACACAACTGAAGACAGCAACAGAATACAGGATGATCTTGATAGGCTCGAGAAGTGGGCTGAACTGAATAAAATGAAGTTCAATAGGGACAAATGTAAAGTTCTGCATTTAGGTAGGAAAAACTAAATACGCCAATATAAGATGGGGGAGACTTGTCTTGGCAGTAGCATGTGCAAAAAGGATCTAGGAGTCTTAGTAGACCATACATTGAACATGAGTCAGCAGTGTGAGTCAGTGGCTAAAAAGGCAAATGGGATTTTGGGCTGTATAAAATGGAGTATCGTGTCCAGATCACGGGAAGTGATGGTACCGCTTTACTCAGCTCTGGTTCGGCCTCACTTGGAGTACTGTGTTCAGTTTTGGGCACCCCAATTGAAGAGGGATGTTGACAAACTGGAGCATGTCCAGAGGAGGGCAACAAAGATGGTGAGGGGTTTGGAGACCAAGACATATGAAGAAAGGTGGGGGGGAGCTTGGTCTGTTTAGCCTAGAGAGGAGATGACTGAGAGGGGATCTGATAACCATCTTCAAGTATTTAAAAGGGTGCCATATGAAGGATGGAGCAGAATTCTTCTCTGTTGCCCCGAGGGACAGACCAGAACCAATGGGATGAAATTAATTCAAAAGAAATTCCATCTAAACATCCAGAAGAATTTCCTGACAGTTAGAGTGGTTTCTCAGTGGAACAGGCTCTACCCCGCGGGTGGTGGGTTCTCCATCTTTGGAAATTGTTAAACAGAGGCTGGATAGCCATCTGACAGAGAGGCTGATTCTGTGAAAGCTTAAGGGGGTGGCAGGTTACAGTAGATGAGCGATAGGGATGTGAGTGTCCTGCATAGTGCAGGGAGTGACCCATGAGGTCCCGTCCAACTCTATTATTCTATGATTCTATCATAACTTTGGCTGTTTTATTTTCTGCCCCTTTCCTAACAATACCCCCACCATGGATTCTGCCTTTTTCACCACTGCTACACACAGAGATGGTGTTTTTCATCAAGTTATTTACTACGATCCCTTCAGGACCAAAGCCTGAAATGCTGCCGCCATTTTAAAGCTGCCACCATTTTAAAGCTTAATGTATGCCATTTTAAAAATTGCTAGCAGCAAGATCAAGCATTGCTGTTCCTCCTTCCCCACATTTTTTTCGAGTGCCAAAACAGCCATGGAGGTGGGGTAAATCATCATATTAAACACTTTAAAGTAACTACTGCTCAACTGTTTCAATACTAAGGTTACAATCCAGAGAAGAGCATAATTCTATGTATTACCACTCACAGAAGAGATTTTACCTTCTTTCAACTATGCTTAGAGCATCTGATAAGGAACGGCCGTTCTATGGCCAGAATGTATGATTTTGGAGTAGCCCAACAAGTTAGTTTTTGGAAGGAAATGTATAGACATCTAAGTTCCTCATATAAGTTGATTTGTGCACTTTTGCACTGAATAGGTAGCTAGAAATTCCCTTCCTCTGCTACTGTCCCCTAAATTGCCTGCTATTTAATGCCTGCTTTAAATAGCATTGCTGGATTGTATAATTTATTTCTTCAGAATCCCATCCAAAGAACCTGCATGATCCAGGCTACCACATGCAGTCTCTTAGAACACACAACACACTGTTTTATTGTATTCCCTGGAGTGGTAACTTGACCTCTCTGGGAAGGTGGGTGGTATTTTACAGACTGAAATACTAGAAAGCCAATGCATAATGAGTTTGGAAATTTTCCATTTCCTTTGATCCACAAAGTATAATTATAGTATGAATAGAAAGTTACTTTGACACTTAAGGCTGTACATTCAAAGTAATAGAAGTGTGTATAAGACATTTCAGAGAACAATTCCCTACTTAAACTTTCACCCAAAATAGGGATGGGCAACACACAAATTGTGAAGCATTGCAATTTATTTATATGCTTTTTAACTGAAGATTCCCACAGTGCTTAAAGTAGATACGACAAGCAGATGTACCATATGATGGCCACTGCCAGCAAACAACTTATGGCAGTTTCAGAGATGTTCTGGGTAAGAATCAATAAGCAAAGCTGTTTTTTCACAAACTTAACTTTTTGTTGCATATACATCCAAGGACAGCATATCAAATAAACTTAGTTAGATCTTTGCTTCTCAATGGAATGCACTCATGTGTGTGTGTTTATTCATTGGATCCACCTTTCTTGTATGATGCCTTGAGGCTTCATAGAAATTTTCTGTATTCCATGGCAAGCCTGGACAATATTATATTGACATCTGCCACGCACCAAAAAGCTGTAACCGCTCAAGCATCTACACCCAAAGTTACTGTTTCACAATATTATCACTTGCTGAGAGACAGTGGTACATTCACAAGACAAAACATGCACTGCCAATGTGGCACTTAGATTGTCAGATTAAGACTGTTCACCTCTCTAGAAAGAATCTGAAAGTATAAATGCGAGACCAGGGTGGGCAGGGAGAAACATAACAGCTGCAATAATTCACATTAACTTCATTATTACCTGATTTAGCTTATTTATTAAAACATTTATACCTCACCTTTCCTCCCACTCTTCCACTGTTAAAAGATGCCTACTGCTCAAATCACCTCAAAAGCTCTTGCAAACCAGTAGTCCTTGCAGCACTTCCTGAAGTTCCCCAAGAAGCACCCCACCACCGTGGAAAAGGCCTGGGCTCTGGATGATGCCAGATGGGCGACCTCCAATTATGTGATAGTCAAGAGATGGCTTCCTAATGACTACAGCAGCGCACAGGAACATATGGAAGAAGATGGTCAGATTCTTGTTTTTCAGACAGCTTATAGTTTACCTTTTTCACACTGCTGTTATTTGCCAGATAAGGCTGCAAGCATATAACAATTTATTTATAAATAGTTGTGTGCATACTAACTATCCAGTGGGAAACAGCCTCTGGGACACATTTTGAAACACTAGCAACTAAGTTTGCCCAAATTCATGCTACACGTTCAGTTTTAATCAGTTACTGCACTGATAGAAATGAATACAGAACCTTTTCTAGAAAAGGTAACAGAATTCGCACTTGATCATTCACTCTTATCATTCACATAGCAATTCCAAGATTTAAAATAAAAACAGAGAAAGAAAACATAGTTCAAGGTTTTCGTGGGGTTAAAAAGATGATTTTCTATAGTTTTTTTAAAATCAATTTTCAGTAAGTCAGCAAAAATATAGATTGTCATACTGATTATTCAGACTCTAAACTGCTATCAGTCCCCCCAATCCTGAAGAAAAATGCACTGATCCAAAAATCTCTGCACAGATGGCAACAAAGTCCAATCAGCCTGTGCACAGAACCACTTGCGTAACTAAACACTGCTGCTGGTCCTGGGTTTGTCAACATTCCAGTCACAGCTGTCCCTGCTGATACACCAAGGATAATCACAGTGTTGACAGCACAGTCACTGTGAATTTGGAGCAAAGGAATGTTAATGTTCCTTAATGACTGTGGCTGGTTCCTTAACAGAAGGGCACTTGCAGAAGTGGGGGTCTTAGACCAGTGCTCCACAGGGTCCTTGTGGTGTTAAAAACAACAACAATTTCCACTTTTTAAATAGACAAAGAGTTCCTAACTGAAATTAGCTGAAACTGATAGGTTCAGGTTTCTTTCTGGAAAATCTGCTGAAGGCATTTGCTGCCCATATGCAGGGCCAGCAGGGGACTGGGGTGGGGGGACTCAAGACTCAAGCTCAACACATTTTTTATCATTTGATAAATTTCCCAACTTAGTATGTGCATTATGTGTCATTTATCTATTATGGTCAAGGTTGAAAATACTGGACTTCTGAGAGGGGCTGCTCATGTATTCTGCTGGCATGTTTGTAAATCTAATACTAACTCATTCCAAGTGTTTCTAGTGCTTTCTCACTCAAAGCTGCCCATGCTGCCCCAAGAATTTGTCACAGCCTGGGAAAGTGAGCAACATTTAACAATTTAACAACCATCATTGGTGTAGTTAATTCATTTCACAGGCATCCTCAGGGGAACCCATCTGTGAACCAACCACAATGCAGAAGGGGAGATTTCCTACCATTCTCATCCTGGGATAGCATTGCACACACACACACACACACACACACACACACACACACACACACACACCCTCTTCCTCTGGTTAGGTGCAGAACTCACCACACTGCCAAAGTACTAGATACCTCTTATTTGTTTAAACAATGAGCAAATGCACTTCCCCCTAATTTTTATTAATTAAAACATAGAATAAGGAATCATTGCATTGAAGTAGTAACATGAATACCCAAATGATGCTCAAACTGGCAGAAAGAAGGGAAATAAAATTGACAAATACAACATAATGAGAGAGGCATATTTGTACTCATTTGTGTATAATGATCCCTTAACAATCTCTTAAGAGATTTTTATAAGCTTATCTCCCATTATGGGCACATGCATTAGCTCTGTAGGATTTGCCTTCTATAGATGAGTTTAATGATCACTGGCTGGAAAACACCCCACAATGTAAGTATAATTAAGCAACGAGAAAAACCTCATGTCCCCAGAATGGTGTTAAGTTTGATTACTTCTTGATTAAGATCTTTTAAAAATATCATTAGTCACCTGCTTCTCCATGGCTCAACTTATCTCTCAATACCCACTGGACTAGACACAGTGGACAGTGGTGTATGAAATTAGACCCTTCAGATTTGTATAAAAGGCAGAAATCATTCTTATGTCAAGCGTACTGACAGGCCTCATAAATATGTCACATAATATTTACATTCAGGCCAAAGTTGTGGTTTGGCAAAAGAGTTCATTCACCCCACTAAGGCTTTGATCTTTTGACAAATCATTTCCTGATACAAGTCTAAACAACAGGCAGGACTTTGGACACAGACCAGCTGTCACAGTTGCCCTGGGAATTGGCACTGGGATCACAGGGGGGGAAAGTGAAGATACTCAGTCTTCTTCTTACACCTCTGCAGAATAGCAGTATAAGCACTTGACCAAATCACTGATTTACCTTTTAAAAACTGCCCATAAAAACACACATACTCCCCTCGGCATCCTCCTTGCAGTGCTATAAAGTACAAATCTCACAGGAAACTGGACACCATTTTTTCGTCAGTTGCAGGCAGTATGCCAAAAACACTGTTTTCATTAATTGAACAAGAGCAGCAAACTGGTTCGAGCAATTTTTTGTTTGCAATGTGTTTTGTTTTAAGTTGTAAGATGTGCTCTTTAACACAATCTCTTTGAAGATTTCTCAGGATCTGAAAAAATGTGATCTCAAATTCAATAAACAATTTGATATATATACAAAATAGTTTGACTGACATTTGAATATATGATTGGGTAAAGAAACAGCACTCCCCCGGATGTACATTTTGCCCTCCCCACACGTATCCATGCACTAATACTAACTATTCACCTGTCTAGATTATCCCACAGATATGTGCTCTCATGTCCCCATAATGTCAATGTCTGCTGTCATAACAGTTAACTATTCTCTAACAGGGAACCAGAGGAGGAAGAGGAAGGTAAGAAAACTATTATGCCATCTTAATTTATTTTTCTAAATTTTGTGGAACCTCTCACAACTCCAAGTCTTCTTGCAGTTTAGCTGCTGCTCTGGTTTTTAAAGGGGGCTGTTTTTAAATAAATGTGAAAAAGACTTTAATGAAAGAGGGAGATTCATACGCTTTGTACAGGCCAAGCACTTATTCACTGGATTCTCCTGAACTCCCTTGCTGTGGGTGGCAGAGAACATTCCTAACTCCCACAAGCAGTATATTGGTTAGCGTCCAGTTATTTCTAATTAAAGAAAAATGTGCAACTTTAGGACAACCAGACACCTCAAAGGATATTATGTCAGTTTGGTATAAAAAGAATCAAGCATACATAGATACTCAGATGAACACATCTGAAGCAATAGTGGTATATAGAAGGATATCACAAAAAGATACTGTAAAATATGTTGGAAAACAGCAATACTTGTTCAATTATTAACCAGACCCATATGTATTTAGCTCAAGCAACACTGCATGGTCGTATGCTTTCCAACCATAAGCAGAACAAAAAGCAGTCTATACGAAGGCCTAATGAATCACTTCCTAGGCAAGATGCAACAGTGCAATCCCATCCATTGGCTTGGTTACTTCCATCAACAACCAGTGTGTATAGTGCTGGCTGTCCAAGCTCAAAAATAATATCTTAAGACCTAGGAAAGATGCAGAAAAGGGCAAAATGATCAAACAAAATATTATTTATGAGAAAAGACAAACCTGGTGCATTTCAATGTAAAAGTAAACAAAATAGATCTGAGAACAACTTGACTAGAGGTTTATAAAATTACTTGGGACAAAGTCCGCTGCATTTAGGAATACAACGGGAGGCTGCAATTGGGAGGGTGGAAGAACTCCCCCCATCCCCCCAGGACCTGGAAAGGCAGCAGGTGGCTGTTCTCCTGATGGCCTCTCCCCGTCCCCAGGACCTGGAAAGGCTGCAGGGCAGCTGTTCTCCTGATGGTCTCTCCCTCTCCACAGGACTTGGAAAGGCTGCAGGCAGCTGTTAGGACAGCGTGTTCCCGGCCAAGGCCACAGCCAGGTAGCTGGGTCATCAAGGGGCAAGGTGCCCTCCCAGGGAGCCCCAAGGGCCAGGGGCTGGAGGCCCCTGGGCAGGGAACTCACCGGCAGGGGCAGCTGTCACATGGCATGGATCTGCAGCCTCCAAGCCTTGGAGGGACGTGGAAGGAGGAGGGGGTGGTCAGGGGTGGGGGACGGAAGGCGATTGGCTAGCCACTGGACAGACAGGCAAGCCAATTGGAGGAGGAGGCACTCAGAGGTGGGACAGCAGCCCTGAGTGGGTGTTAAGCACTGAGTGGCACTTCATCCATCTACAGATTATAGACCAGGAAATTCCCACGGTACTGCCTTTGGGTGCCATGGCACCTGATGACACCCTTCCTAGTGCCCACCATTTTTAGAAAGTGGCCGGGGTCAAGAGGGGATTTTGTCCAGCGGGACTTCTACCTGGTCACTGGAGGTTTAAGTGGTTCTGCAGATTTTTAAAATTATTGCTTGACATCAGATGCCACCACAGCACAAGGCTTTATTTTATTTATTTGTTTGTTTGTTTGTTTGTTTATTTATTTGTATAGCGCCCTCCCCGAAGGCTCAGGGCAGTTTACATGAAACAACAAAATGGTACAGGTAACATAATTCTGGTAACAGTAAGGTGGTAACAATAATAACATTAACAGAATAACAATGACAAAAATAACAATGACAAAAATAACAATTAAAGGATAGTGAAACAGCAAAGAGCTTTAGCTCAACTTGTACTGAGACCCAGAGGTTGGGTGGATTACTTTCACTTTGTGAATGAAAGTAAGCCACAGCAACCATTTTTGAGGCCTGTGCTTCCGACACTCCAGCAGGCCAATCCAGACGCAACCAACAAAGCTGAGCATGTCCGAACTGGGCTGGCCCCTAGAGTGCCTGCCTGCGCACGGTGGGCACAAGCTGCTCACCCAGCCTCGCTGCCAAGATGGTTCCTGCATGGTGAGGAGGGTACTTCCACGGCTCGCGCCCTTCTCCCATGCTAGTCCCGGCTGCCATGGGGCAACATGGCTGCTGCTGACTGCTGCTGTGCGGCTGGATGCGAGGTGTGGCCTCGGAGGAGGTGGCCAAACAGGTTGGCTCGGCAGCATATCCACGGCGGCCAGCAAGCCTCTGACTGACCACCGCCACTCCAGCCATTCGTCAGCAGCCTGCCCGGCAGCAAAGCGCTCACCCAGCCTCACCATCAGAGGCTTACTGGCCATAGTGGATGCACCGCCAAGCCCATCGCCCGGCCAACCTGTGCAGCAGCTGCCTGCAATCCCATACCTCCCGTCCAGCCGCACAGCAGCGGCCAGCCCACCCCATGTGGCGGAGAGGTGTCGCCCTGCACGGCCGCGACTCAGCAGCCTCCAAACCCCACACGCTTGAGCCATAACATTGATATACCGATATAAACATGTGCAAAATATAAAAGGGAGGGGGTGCTATGACACCACTGATGATGCCACTGATGACCGCAGACATGCAAGGAAAGCAGATATGTGGAAGAACCCTGACAAAGCCAAGTCTAGTGCAAGAAAATTGGAAACAAGATGAGTGTATGGAACAGCCTCTTACTGACAGCAGCCTTTTTCAACCATTTGGCTGTGGAGGAACCCCTGAAATATTTTCCAGGCTTCAAAAAACCCTAACCCAACCAGAGGTTGTGACCTTCCCCTTCAGAGAAGTGGGCTTAGAAGTAAGATGTGGGAGCCAGCCAATGAGCTCTAGTGATGTCAGCAGCCACCCAAACTTCTGAAAGGCCACAGAACCCCTGGGAAGCTCTCGCTTAACCCCAGGGTTCCCTGGATCCATGGTTAGGAATCCCTGAGTTATAGCAACAGATATTACACATACTGCGTAGTCTACAGTCCCTAACCCTGTATCCCAAGCTTAAAAAAAAATATTTTGTTACAGAGCAGCCAACTTTCCTGTGAAGAAGTACTCTTGCTTAAAGTAGCTGAATACGAACTGACCAGCTTCACTCAAGAGCAGAATTTAATCGCATTATAGCAAGATTCAAGTTGCCTCCAACTACAGTACAATTACACAGAACTTGAAACACAAGGCTGACTCTTACGCTTTGGTGAAGCCAGGCTTAATCTATTGAATAATTAGATATGAATGCACACTTTCTGAAATCACTCAGGCAAATGAGAAAAAAGTTCTCACAAGTCCAAGGAAACTAACAGATCATGCACACACACCTTAGGCTTTCTTTCAGCATAGACTGTCAACCTGGGCAAAGCTGTTCAAGTCCCTAAAGCAGGAATAATTGAACCCCATTCAAGCAAAAGTGATTTCATTATACTAGACGAACATTCATCACTGGGACTGCACTAATGACAAAGCCCAAGAGATTTATCTAGTACTTTGTATTGACAGTAGAGCATAGGCTAATGAGGAAAGTCCTGTTGTGCGTCTTCTGAAGATCGTAAAATCAAGACCATACTCAATACAAGTAATACGGCTTAGATCCAAAGATAAAGGTTGAAAAAACACTGTCAACAAACAATTTATGAACTTTATTTGACCATAACCAGTGCTTGTGCTCATCTTCCAGAAGACAAGCCTGGATACAGAGATCCTGCTGTATAAGCAAAAGGTACTTTTGTATGTAAGTGTGTAGGAGTGAGGTTTGCCTTACCAGCCACGATTACCATATTATGGAACTTAAAGCCCTAACTTGGCTGGCCCAGACAAACCCCATTTCCAGGAAAACCTGTCAGATCTCAGAATCGAAGCAGGGCCATCTCTGACTAGTATCTGGATGGGAGACCTCCAAGGAACACTAGGGTTAATGATGCTGAACCTCTAAACATACCTTGCCAGGCCATCAGACAATCCTCAGACCTCCTGGCTATACTATACATGTGATGCAATAAATAAATAATAATGGCATTTAGATCTCCACAGGCACATTCCATGGAACATGGATATTCATCCATGTTCAAATTGGATTAGATATCGGAATGCTGACCATTTAGTATTTCATACTTCTTAGAAAGTTCTGCTTGCCATTATCTTATTCATTACTTCTTTAAAGAGCATTTCAAGCAATTTTGCAAATTAAGTATTTTCCTCAGGGATAAGAAATATGGTTCTCATATTGAACAGAGTTTTGACAGCACAAGCTGATAATACAATCCAAAACTGCATTCCGGCTTTGCGAGAAGACATGGCTTTCTTAGTGGTTTCTACTGAGTCAACAAAGCAATCCTGTTTCAAGTCTCAACAGCTTATCCTAAAAGCTCTTTGCACAGTCTCCTATTTGAGTTCTCTAGGACAGGAGAAGAAACCTTATTCTAAGTATTTAAAACTTTTTTTTTCATTATCCTTGGGAAAGCATAGAGAGAAAGCACTGTAAAATTTTTATGGTATGTTGTTCTGCAGAAAGTATAGTCTTTAACTCAGGTCTTCTATTTATGATGAAGGCCCCTACATTATTGTCCCTTGTGATATATTATTGACTGCAGGGCTTGGATGTTGAATCTTAAGTAATTGGCACTGATGTAGAGAAGCATTTAGATTTCCCAAAGGGCATGAAGATAAAATAAAGGATGCCACTCAGCTATGGATCCAAAGTTCTATTTTTAACCCTCCCCTGCCTAATGTTATATATTAATAAAAATGGTAATATACGGTTCCTTCAGACAATGAACAGACAATTCTATACAGCAATATGTATCACCCTTTGAAATATTCCAATTAAATGAAGATATTAGCAGTCAGCAAAGGCCAATGATAGCTCTATCTGCCTTTCTATAGAAGACCCCCAAAGTAACTGACAATAAACACAGTTAATTATCACAATGAAGCATGTAATTAGGGCATACAACATGATCATAATGGAGCAAAGCCAACATCAGAGCTGCCAATCACAAAGTTAAATTTTCATTCAGTACAAAAGTTTGTTGAAATAGCTTACATTTTGCTGTTGATTGAGAGTATATCAAAACTCTTTCCCATCTCATATACTCATTTGCCAGCCCACAGATGTGATAGAAATGGGAATAATTGGCAACATCATTCCAAAATAAGGCCTACCTACCAAGATACCTACAGGTAGATTGGCTTGCCACTAAGAGTTTAGCAATAGATTCAGCATCAGAAATCTATCACAAGTTGAGGAGCCTTAGATCATTTGCCTCAGTGTCCTGACTGGTGATCTATACTTGAAAGACAGGACGATTTCTCCTGCCTTTTTCCTCTATGTTAAACAATATATTTAGTCATTTTTAATTTCAAAATGCCTGAAATGCTATTTAAGTTGTTCAAGTTAAAGCAGGCTCCTGTTTCTTCCCTCAAGTTCCAGGGCTGATCCAACAGCCAAAATATTATATTGTGATGATGATGATGTGACAAGGTGGGACAGCCAGAGTTCTTCAACCAATAAGAAAACACATTACCAGGGCAGTTCAGGCAGTAAAGACAAACAGAGGGAAAATCTTGCCTTTGATGGAGGGAAATAGAATGTGGACGTCATAGTCATATAACCTATTCATATATTGCTGAAAAGGGCAGGACAAAATATCACTGATCCCAAAGTTTATTTTTATTACAAAAATAATGCAAGGTTGATTTGAACTGATATGGACTTGAACTAAAAAGCGATTAAGAGGTTAAATATACACTACCCTGGAATTTACATGGCAATTCTGCAAATGCACTATGTCCTAGTCCTAGTTTAAAAACAAGTACAAATGGTTCATACCAAAATACATGCACAAGTTTAAAGCTTTCATTAAATTCTGCTACTTCATTCCATTAATAAATGTACTCTAGTGCGGGTTGCTGACAGGGTACATTTATAAGAATGTCCAATTAACTGATTGTAGTTTTATAACCAAAGGGATGAACTGCTGCCCGTTCCTGACAGCTCCTGTCACACTGCAAGCAGCAAAAAAAACAGAATCTGCATCAGTTACCAAGCAAATTCTTCATTAGGGAGTTTCATTTCACTTCCTACATCTATTATTTAAGACAGACCATGCACAGCAAGAATGGAAAGACCAAGAGGTATTAGAGTTTAAAAAGGAGAAAGGAAAGCTGACTATATAAGAGAGCATTCATGAATTTAAAAAGGAAAAAAGCTACACTGGGCACATTTTCTACTTCCGTCTGACCAAATGTGTATCTGAAGGGAGCCTGCACTGCCAGATTTAGTGTGCTCCTCAGGCTACAAGCCAAAAAACAGCTTTAGTTCTGCAAGCTGAAAGTCCAGTACTGTCCCACCGTGCCAGTATGAAGGGTAGGAGTACATGACCACAATTTTACTGATGTGGATCACCACAGAAAACTTTCCCATATGTTAGAGGAAAGCTTTTAGTTGTACTTTAGTACTCTAAGTTTCAAGTTAAAGGCATCATCCCTTCCATCATTCATTATCTCTCACTTTGGTCCAGCTTCCTTTCTAACCAAGGTAATTGAACAGACAGTAGTGCATTAGCTCCCAGCACTTTTGGATGAAACAAATTATCCAACCTGGTTTCCCGCTGCAGCTGAATATGGAAACGAGTCTTCAGTGCCCTGACTGGTGATCTATACTTGAAAGACAGGACGAGCAAGACTTGGTGGATTTTCTAGCATGTCTCAGCAGCTTTTTCTGTCACTGGCCACAATATTCTTCTGGGACATTCGTTGTACAATAACTTGTTCCTGCCTTGCAAATGGATAGCAAAACGACTATGGTTTTTCCTGGGGGAATTGCCTGACACAGTTCCAATGTTTCCCTTTTTCTGTTTTTTGCCATCAAGTCACAGCTGAATTATGGTATCCCCATGGGGCTATCAAAGCAAGAGACATTCAGAGGTGGTTTGCCATTGTCTGCCTCTGTATACGGATCCTGGACTTCCTTGGTGGTCTCCCTTCCAAATACTGACCAGGGCTGACCCTGCTTGGCTTCTGAGATTGGGCTAGTCTGGCCTACCCAGGTGAGGGCCCCATACTAATATCTCCAAAAAAACCCCACTGAAGATAGCATCCATCTATGCTTCTCTTTCCCCCCTGTATCAAGCACAGGAGGGCCCTTCAAGAACATCAGCCCAACATCAGTAGGACTGGAATTCAAGCATGCAAGATAAGGATGCTGGTGGTGAGAAATGCAGTGATCTAGATAAGTAGAGGCAGTGAGAAATAGTAATCAGAGTGATGAACAAGGACAGAGGAGTCCAAAGTTCAAATCCTCACTCTATCATAAAGGTCACTGAAAGTCTTTGGACCAGCACACTCACTCAGCCAAACCCACCTCTCAGGAATGTTGAGAGAAAACAGTGTAGGGAGATGGATGGAAGGAGGAATTAAAATACAAGTAACAATATGCTGTTCTTGACAAGGTCAATCTCTTTAAGTAGAAAATTTACAGTACAGAGATGCTTTCCCACCCTAGTCTCAGTTCTGCTAGGCTGCAAAAGGCCCCTCTCTCTGTCAACAAAAAGCCCAAAAGACACCCCCAACCCACTGATCCTCGACCCCAAGGAAGGACTCATCTTGCTCGACTCCAGCTGCCACCAACAACACAGGTCAATGTAGTGGTAGGAGCCTTAGCTAGCTTCCCACCCCCTCCAGACCCATCTGCAGCCACTTTGGGAAGGGGTGGGTCAACCTGCCTATATAAGGGACCTTTTAAAAATACATACAAAATAATAATAATATATTATCCTTTATCAGTTACCTTGAGATGTTTCAAAATGTGGCAGCCTGATTTACTGCTCCTGGTAAAATGATACTTTTGACTTGTACTAGTTATCAGTGTATGCCAGCAAATGTGGAAAACTCAGCAGTGGCCGCAGGATTGGAAAAGGTCAGTTTACATTCCAATCCCAAAGAAGGGCAATGCCAAAGAATGTTCAAACTACCGCACCATTGCACTCATTTCTCATGCTAGCAAAGTTATGCTCAAAATCCTA
The DNA here is from genome assembly GCF_049243985.1 of Paroedura picta. Classification (NCBI taxonomy): domain Eukaryota; kingdom Metazoa; phylum Chordata; class Lepidosauria; order Squamata; family Gekkonidae; genus Paroedura; species Paroedura picta. Next base: position 72,228,457 of record NC_135375.1, on the reverse strand, counting down.
CAAGCTAGGCTCCAGCAATATGTAGACCGAGAACTTCCAGAAGTACAGGCAGGATTTCGAAGAGGCAGAGGAACTAGAGTTCAAATTGCCAACATATGCTGGATCATGGAGAAAGCTTGGGAGTTCCAGAAGAACATCTACTTCTGCTTCATTGACTATGCTAAAGTCTATGATTGGGTGGAACACAACAAATTGTGGCAAGTTCTTAAAGAGATGGGAATACGAGAGCATCTTATCTGTCTCTTGAGAAACCTATATGGAGGTCAAGAAGCAACAGTGAGAACCGGGCATAGAATTACAGATTGGCTCAAAATTAAGAAAGGGGTTCGGCAAGGCTGTATACTGTTGCCTTGCCTATTTAATTTGTATGCAGAGCAAAAAGTTCATGGTTCAGGCGGGATTAATGAGTCACAAATTGGGATCAAGATTGCAAGAATAAATATCAACAACCTCAGATATACCACTCTAATGGCAGAAAGCGAAGAGGAACTAAAGAGCCTCTTGATGCAGGTGAAGGAGGAGAGTGGAAAAGTTGGCTTGAAATTCAACATTAAGAAAACTGAGAGCATGGCATTCGGCCCTCTCAATTCCTGGCAAATAGATGGGGAAGAAATGGAGGTAGTGACAGATTTTATTTTCCTGGGCTCCAAGATCACTGCAGACGGGGACTGTAGCAAAGAAATTAAAAGAAGTTTGCTCCTGGGGAGGAAAGCTATGGCAAATCTAGGCCGCATCCTAAAAAGCAGAGACATCAAACTGCCAACAAAAGTCCGTTTAGTCAAGGCTATGGTCTTCCCAGTTGCAATGTATGGCTGCGAAAGTTGGACCATAAGAAAGGCCCAGCGTCAAAGAATTGTGGCTTTTGAACTCTGGTGCTGGAGAAGACTCTTGCGAGTCCCTTGGACTGCAAGGCGAACAAACTGGTCAGTCCTAGAGGAGATCAGTCTAGACTGCTCCTTAGAAGGCCAGATCCTGAAGATGAAACTCAAATACTTTGGCCACCTCATGAGAAGGAAGGACTCCCTGGAGAAGAGCCTAATGCTGGGAGCGATTGAGGATTGTAAACTAAACATGAGCAGGCAGTGTGATGCAGCGGTAAAAAAGGCAAATGCCATTTTGGGCTGTATCAACAGGAGCATCACATCAAAATCACAAGATGTCATAGTCCCATTGTATACGGCACTGGTCAGACCACACCTGGAGTACTGTGTGCAGTTCTGGAGGCCTCACTTCAAGAAGGACGTAGATAAAATTGAAAGGGTACAGAGGAGAGCGATGAGGATGATCTGGGGCCAAGGGACCAAGCCCTATGAAGATAGGTTGAGGGATTTGGGAATGTTCAGCCTGGAAAAAAGGAGGTTGAGAGGGGACATGATAGCCCTCTTTAAGTATTTGAAAGGTTGTCACTTGGAGGAGGGCAGGATGCTGTTTCTGCTGGCTGCAGAGGAGAGGACACGCAGTAATGGGTTTAAACTTCAAGTACAACGATATAGGCTAGATATCAGGAAAAAATTTTCACAGTCAGAGTAGTTCAGCAGTGGAATGGGCTGCCTAAGGAGGTGGTGAGCTCCCCCTCACTGGCAATCTTCAAGCAAAGGTTGGATACACACTTTTCTTGGATGCTTTAGGATGCTTAGGGCTGATCCTGCGTTGAGCAGGGGGTTGGACTAGATGGCCTGTATGGCCCCTTCCTACTCTATGATTCTATGATTCTAAAAGAAGAAGGGGATGACAGAGAATGAGGTGGCTGGATGGAGTCACTGAAGCAGTCGGTGCAAGCTTAAATGGACTCCGGGGAATGGAAGAGGACAGGAAGGCCGGGAGGATCATTGTTCATGGGGTCACGATGGGTCGGACACGACTTCGCACCTAACAACAACAACAAAGTTATCAGTGAACTTTCTAGAGTAGTACCACACTGACATGCAGATTTCCCCCAGACCCAGCAGCTGTGTCTGCACACAATTATTCCAAAACACACCACCATTGCCTAATGAAGTCTCTCACTCCCACTTCAGCCAAACTTCTCAACAGCAGCACAGCCATTCTCAAGGCTAGCTGCATTTCCTCCTGGAATCACATGGCTGAATGTAGTTCCCAGCTGTTTCTTCTCAAGAATCAGTTCTGCTTTATCTAAAGGATATCAGTTAAGTGTAGTAGCAACATGCGATAATCTTCTCAAAGGTTACCCCAGTGACCTCCACAAGACTGCAAATTCATTTTGCTAGTTAAATACTTGACCAAAGACAACAGTAGCGCAAAGTACATCTCAGTCCCAGATACTGAAGTCAGGAGGGTCACAGGCACAAGGCAACCCATCTGTTCCTGTCTCACCACATCTCAGTACCAGAGCTGGCCCATGTTTAAAATCTATCTGGAACACAGTTAGGGAGGCCCTTCCCAGATTAACGGACCCAATTATAGTTTTGTATTAAACTCAGGCCTGTCAATAACACTTCATCCCCCTTTTCTCTATAAGCCACTATACATATTAGGTTCTGAAATGGTTAATAAACTGATTATAGATTAAATTAATTCTACTGGTATTGTGGAATTGGTAATAATTACCTTCTTCACCCTTGCTACACCATAACGATACTGAAGTACACAACAATCCTATTTCAAAATGGCAACATAAAAGGTATTACGATAATGATTCTGTTAAAAAATCAATAGAACTTGTGCTCACTTCTCATGTACAGCCTTTGTGTGGGACTGCCTGCAATACAACCAGATGGGCAGAGCTTCAAATGGCCAGTGCTTTGTCTGAACTACTCCTCACTTCTAGTCTGAGGAAGAGTGCATGCACTCAAAAACTCATGCCTTGAATAAATCTTTGTTGGTCTTAAAAGTGCCACTGGACTCAAATTTTGTTGTGCTACTTCAGACCAACACGGCCACCGACTTGAATCTATTCCTCATTTCATAAGAGTGATTGTTTTAACTACCTCAGAGTGAAACAGCTACAAAATATGAGGTTGGTTTATTCATAGTTTGGCCATTTCAGAGTGGTGAACAACAAAGTGCACAACATTCTACAATAAAATACATAAACGCATAATAAACATATTACTGCACTTGAAATCAATTTTATCTGAGCTAGGCTAAGTAGGCTTTGCTGCGAAGTTACTTGGGATTCAGAGGTAGACAGTGAAATGACTACTTTTTTTCAGGCCCAGATGCAAGGATTGTTTCTAGTAAAGCCCAGAGTTGTCATGCAATAAACATCCTCTATTAGAAACAGGAGGCAGGCTGGTGGAGCAGATGATCATGTAATCACAAAAATTATACTTATTTGCATACTTGGGGAATAACCATGAACTTTTTGGCAAGAGTGTGAATCCTCGGGTTACAAGTAGTAATAAGAAACAAGGATACAAAAAAAAAGATAGCTAGAGGAGGCAATTTTCCTGCAGGCTCTCAACAGGCTGCTAATGCCAGACCTCTGAGTAATAACCGTAGATCAATAAGCTTCCAGCTATGCATAAAATGCAGCTTCATTAGCTGATTCAGGTGCTCAGCAGCAGTAGCAGCCCGACAGGGAAGGAAGAAAGTTTGATTCTCCCCCTGTATCAGAAGCCAGCATAACTGAAGTGCTGACAGGCATCATCTTCTGGCCTCCAAAACGGCACCCCCTCCCTACCCCAAATACCTTTGATGTTCCTGGAACAAAAGACTCCCTCATCCCTGCTGCTCCAAAGAACTGGAAAAGGGGGTGAAACAGCGAAGGAGCAGACGGAAGCAGCAGCCCCTATTCCGGCTGCCCCGGGCCCTGGCCATTGCAATGTCAAGTGAAGGAGAACCCGAAGGAGGAGAGGGGGGGAGAGAGGAGGGGGGGGTCCTGCAGCCCTAGGCTGTGCAGGCAGGAACAGGACTGCCAAAGCAAAAGCCTTCCCTTCCCGCCCGCCAAAGTCACACGAGAAAGAGACAGGAGCCAAGGGAGAGCAGAGAGAAAACCGAACAGCCGACTCCTCGGGCCAAAGGGCTCGCAGAGGCCACTCGGCATCACCCTCCCAGGGGGGGAGGAGGAGGAGGAGGAGGAGGGCAGACATTCACACGCATTTCTTAGCACACTTCTGCGAAGTTTCCCTCCCGGCTTCCACCGAGAACAAGTCGCAGCTCTTCCCCCGCCTGCAGATCGCGCTCCGCCCAACCCACTGCCCACCTCCCGAGCCACGGAGCTTGACTCACCTCCGTCTTGTTTAACCTGCCGGGGGAAGGGGGGGGGGTGGCCGCCTGCACGTCCCAGCGCGTTCCGGCAGCGGAGGCTTTCCCAAGCGGGCGGCTCCAAAGGGCGAAGGCTGTGCCAGGCACCGCTTGCTCCCCGCCAGCAAAGCCCACCCGAGGATCCGCGGCCACTCCGCGGCCGCCGCTTTCCTACAACCCGCGACCGACTCGGAGTTTTCTCCGGCAAACTCCTCTCGTGCCTCTTTGTGGCCAGCCGCTCTTCTCGCACACACCGGCTTACCCGCACTGCGGCTGCGCGCGGCTGCCCAAAATCAACAATGTAAACTACTCTCCCCCCTCCCCTCCCCTCCCGGGATTCCACAGACGAGGAGTTTCACATCACGTGGTAGCCTGTGTTGCAGGGTCTGGCGCTGGCCGGGGCGCGGACGGAGGAGTGGCCCGGCTCCCGGCACAGGATCAGGCCCTGGCAGCAGGCCGAGAGACCGGCAGCGGCTGGTGGCCGGCCCCCAGCAACCCTCTGGGGTTCCCGCTGGGTGAAAAGTTCTGTGTAGCTCCGAAACTGGGGTACCTGAGGAAAGGTTCACTGCCTGACTGGCAGAAGGGTTAGATTTGAGAAGAACATGTCTGCTAAAGCAAGCACTTAACCGAAGCTGTTGGGGTGCCCCACTGCCCAAGCCCAGGTGTAAGGATTTCTTATCCCCCCCCCCTCCGGAAGTGTTAAGTCCTAACTTTCTGAAAGATTTGAGCCCGCAGATCTTCATTTGTAATTCTGAACTCTCTCTGTCCCTTGAGTATGTGAAACTGGGAATTCTTTACATGGGATTTCCCCCCCCCCCCCTTTCCCCCTGGTTTTCTGTCAGCTGTGCACATTAAGTCACAGCCTCCTTTGTGTGACCTTCCTTCAGTGCCTTTGGCTGGCAGTGACCTTGATGGAAAGCCGCTGTGTTTCTGTGACAACATCAACACCGTGTTCCTGTTTCCACAGGACGCAACAGATGTCAGTGTTTTCCACCAGTCTCAATAACTGATCTATCGGAGCTATTATGCATCCCTGGCTGGTGCTTTCTGACACCAGCAAAGACATTAGATGAGCCACTGAGGTGACAGTTTGCCTCCCGTATATTTATTCCACTGACTGTTCCCCTATTCAGACTCCTAGAGACACAGGCACTGAATGTTCATTTCGTTTTATTTTAATAGTGGCAGCCCTGCCTTTCTCCCAAACATACACTTGTACAGCAAGGAACAATGGCATTCAGACTAATGTCTCTAAGAACCAGAACCAGCAAAAGTGAATCAGTCCTTTCAAATAAAGACTGAAGGGCATAGGAGTGCAAAATTATCACTTTGCAGCGCTATGGAAAAACAGTGAGCTGCCCAAGAAGTCTTGGCTCATCACCTAATCCTGAGCTGGATCCTAATTCTGAGAAAGGGGGTGTGTGAGTGTCAGTCTCCCCTCCTGTTTAGCAGCTTAAAGTCAGCCAGGCACAAAACAATCTCACCAGTTAATTAAGGGCAGACAATTCAAGACATTGGGGGGGGGTAGTGAGATGGATAAACTCAACACCCTCCCTGGCTAATCATAGGAGATCTTCAGGCTTTTGAGGGCCTTTGCCTTCTCTATGCGGGATCAATGTCATCTTCCTTGCATGTAAAAAAAAAAGACACATGAATCTCTTTAAAATGCTCTATATTGGACAGATGAGTTCCATATAGCAGTATATTCAAATATCATGCTTTCAAAACTGAAAGGCAAAAGAACTACACTGCTGAGTGGTGCTTCTGCCAGAGTATCCCACCATTGTGTAGGGGCTACTAAAGGTTAATGAGAATCTAAGAAGATATGCAGGTCTGGGCTGGATGGTGAACAGGATTAAAAATCCAACACAAAGAATCAACAGACCTAGACAAAAGCTTACCTAATCTCTTATGGATAAAGAAATAAATCAAAATGATGTTAAAAACAAACATAATTAGAGATAGATTTCTGAGAATAGGGTTTCCGCGGATGCTCCACTTATCTTCCCAATAGAAGCATATCATGATAAAAATACAAGGGAAAAAGTTACTTTATTAAATTTCTAAACCATCCTCCTGAGACATATGACAGTATGTTAAATTCTCAGGGGAAGTTTAAATCTTGGCAAAATATAAAAGATGAAAGAATCAATGTTCAATGACATAAAGGTATAAGAGTGGGAATTTTAATTATAATACCTTTGATTTGTAACTCACCTCTTTAGTGTGAGGTGTCTAATGGATTAGTTTATTTTAATGTTCACCTGAGAGAAAGAAAGAAAGAAAGAAAGAAAGAAAGAAAGAAAGAAAGAAAGAAAGAAAGAAAGAAAGAAAGAAAGAAAGAAAGAAAGAAAGAAAGAAAGAAAGAAAGAAAGAAAGAAAGAAAGAAAGAAAGAAATTGAATTGGAGTTCTAGTTCTAGTTCACTGTTGTCATTGTACAGACATGTTTGTGAGCCATACATGAGCTGGGGTACCACTTTGCCCTGAAAGACCCTCAATGCATATGGAATGTGAGAACTCCCTAGTAGGAAGAAGAATCTTAAAGCTGCTATAGCCACTCTTTAGGCATGCTCAGTTACATGGGAACGCTGAGCTGTCCATGCTCCAGGTGGTTGGAACAGTACACCTAGAGATCTGTACACTTTAAATTGTTCGATCTCATAGCTGTTAACTTGCCATCTGTGTTTGGTAAACATTTTAGAAAAAACAAGAATTTCGGTTTTTAAAAGATTGGTTCTTAAATGCTCCTGTTTGCAGTAAGCCCTAAGTGCTGTCACAATCATTGATTACTGCCATGATTTGTTGCACATATATTCTCTGCTTAGCTCAACTGTAGCCATTTTCTCTGTCTGCATATTACCCTTGACCTGTCTGCCATGCAGTAGTTTGTAACTAGCAATATCTTGAAAGTATTACCCTGGCCTCTCCAAGGCCATTGAGGAGTATGTTATCTATTTGGAATGTAGGCCCTGTGGGCACCTGGTGTTACTTTCTCTTTTGGGTAAAACCGTGAGAAGGGAATTGGGCAGGAACTGTTGGTGAAAAGGAACTGGTTTTATAATTAGTCCCCAGTTCTGAGCTTTGTTTTTGTCCTGTGCGAAATAAACTCTTTCTTGATTCAAAGAGGAGTTTTGTTCGAGTCTGTCATCCTGACAAGTGCCTGGAGGGCTCCTTGGAGCCCCACTGAGGAGTAGGATAGGATAACTATTGTCAGCATATATTGTTCTGACCCATCTCCATTTTATTCTCACAATAAAAATCCTGTGTGAATTAGGTTAGGATGAGAGAGGATGACTGACCCAAGATCACCCAGTGATTTTCTGTGGCAGAGTAGGGATTTGAACATGGATCTCCCAGATGCTTGTCGGGCACTCTCACTACTACAAAAACTACCATTCTGTATCCTCAACAACAGCCAGAATATTAGTATCCAGAAAAGCAGATCATTGTAAGTTGCAAAGATGAATCAAGCAGGTATGACCTAAGAGAGCAAACACACCAGTGAAATATCCCCGGCTGTGGCCATTTGGTCCAGGACAGGACAGACAGGATTTCCAGTCAGCAGAATGTGAGGCAGTCTGAAAAATCCTTGAAAGAACATAGAAAGGGCTTATTTGAGGCACACAAGCAGCACTTCCTTATGCAGGGGGGCATGTGACCCATTGCCTTTCCGTGACTTGATTCTACAAACCCATTGAATAGTTGCATTAGGAAGTAGTTAACAAGTAAATCTACAAGCATAGAACAAGTGACTCACAATGGAGCCAACAAATGCAAGCAGAGTCACAGTCTTTCTTTTCTGATTTGGATATATGATGTTGTTTATTGAACAGGCAGCATACATTGTTCCGTTGCTCACAAAGCCACGACTGTTATACACAAAATCTCTCTCATCTCCCTGCTCATCTCTCTACTTCACTGTCAGTCTCTGGTGTCTTGAGGCTGTTCATTGTTTCCACACTTTCTGTGCTACAGGAGATTTCTGTAACTCCAGTTGTTCAACCAGTATTATATTTGCCATAATTAAAATACACATACTCAAAATTATTTTTTCTCTCTCTGGTGGGAAAATTCTGGTATAGAAACCCCATTTTAAATTGATTAAAATGTCTAAAATTATGTGATTAACTGCTTTTGAGTTGGGGGAAGGGGGTTAGCATCATTGTTCTGTGCTGCGTACAGACATGTAGCATGGGCCCCCCTCTCTGAGTTTAGGCAATCACATGAGTCATACAAAAAATAAAGAGTTGGATCTAGCCAGTGTTTTTTGTTCAGTCTTGACCAACTCCCCCTCCTTACTGTAGCCCCCTTCCATATGCCTTTTGCCTATGCATGTCCTTTGAGGTCCAACACAACCTTTTTTGATGACCAAAGGTTACCCCTCCGTCTCATTTCCATTAGTGGAAAAGCTGTTTGGCTCCCACCCCATATATCTGATCTCTGACATGTTGTGCCATATCATGATCACGTGATTACGTCCTGAGCCAGGGGCCCCAAGATCTCTGGCTTCCAGTAAAATGTACCCATCCCCCCTCCCAGCGCTGTGGGCCTAACTGTACACATCATAAAATGTAATATTTTACTGTGTTTTTAGACTTATCTGCCAGCCTTCACTGAATGGGTAGCATTTTTCTGGCTCAAAAATATATTACTAAAAAAAGGGCATCATCCTCAATGTAAGTTTTGTAAAGTATCCCATTAAAGATTTCGTTACGCAACACATTCTTAAATACTGAGTGATTATGAAGCTGCTGTGATGCATGCTATCTAATCAACTATGTCCTCTTACTTACATTTGGCCTTTATTGGAAATATAAAAATGTCACAGGAAATGCATTGACATGTTTTAATTAAAAAGTCCATATTTTTAGAAACCCTGTGTGACTGGCTGCCTTTTGTATCAATCACTTACATTCTTAGCTTTTATTATGAAATATTTAAGCTCAAAGCATCTTAATTTATGCATGAGGTTTTGGTTGCTAAGATGAGGAATCATCATAGCTATAAATGAACTTAGTGCAACAGGAAGCCAATTCATGTTATACATGTAATGTTACGGAGTATGGCTGGGCTCAGACATCACCACAAACCTCTGCTTCTTCGTGAGAGGCACAGACATATTTGCTATGTCCATGTGCTCCTGCTCTCTCTCCTCCTCTCAACCTCCTGCCTCATGAATTGAGTGAGACGAAGGCTTCCTAGTTTGCTTCAGTCAAACTTGATGTGACATCCAAAAGCAGGTAGGTGCCTGGAGAAACCTCTTCTCAGTCGTGGATTAAAGCCAGAGACGATGGTTTAGAATCCTGGTTCTCCAGCTGAGTTCTGAATGCAGCCTTGATGTATGTGCTAAACACAGATTTGCCTCCCAATCCTAAATGTTTGGACACAAACCACTGCCATTTATAGTATTTTTATTATTGTTTTGTACAAGTTTTATACCACAGTTCTCATACTAAAAATGTTCCCAGTTCAGGTTCTGAATTCTAAAAAGACAGTAATAAAAAACTGAACAAAACTATCAATGAAAGAGTTATCAATAATAGAACACTCATAAACTAGTTGGTAATTTAAAAAAAAATAGAAGGTCTAAAATGTAATAAAGTCCAACAATGATCATGGAGAAGTAGCAAAATGAAATATAAAGTAAAACTTTAATTAAGCTTACTTAGAAGTAAGCAATCCCAAGAATACATATATTAGGAAATAAATCCCACCAGCATCATTGAGATGAATTCCCATACTAAGGATTGGTCTGGAGCTGTGCTTAGGATGGGCTGCAGACCGGAGATGACTGCTGAGAGGATTACTGCTATTACCCACCTGAATGAGAGCTGCCCTTGTGAGCAAGGAGGGTGCAAAGGTCAAGCCCTAAGACTAATAAATAAACAGATGAGCTCAGGGCATTGAAAAGAGCCAAGCAAGGCAAACAAAGCATAGTCTCTTTCTATTTCGGCTCTGTTCTCTGGCTCAGAAGCTCCCAATCAGTGATAGTTTTAGTGGGCAAATTTGAAAAGGAAATCAACTATAATCTTGACTCCGTGGGATGAAGCTTCAAGTACATATTCATGGGATGGGCAGATAATTCAATTTTGTCATCTAATGGGAAGACAGACAATCCTTCAATCCAATGGTTAGTCACTGGGGTGGTTAGAGCTTTGGAGCTGATACTGACTTCCTCACTGACTTTTATAGGCTGCTAAACCCAGTTGTGGATCCCTCTGGACCAATACTATCTATTTGGACGGGCTTCCCAAAGTCTAATAATTCCACAGTCTTACTTTGTAAAAATTCAAAGCCTTCTGCATTGTAGGTGCTGAATGGTGGTTTCTTCCCATAGTCTACTTAAAACTTAAACCATAACTTTAAAAAAAGGTTATGACTCTGCTTGGGAAATGCACACATTCCAGGTGGCCTCTTCAGAATCTGACTATATGTATCCATGCAGAGTTTGCCATAACATGAAACAGCCATATGTTTACAGTTAGTTGTCAGTTCAGCCTGCACTGGTTGCATCACACAATTCTGCCAAAAGACAATATGAATTGAGTTGTAAAGTAGGTACTCAGTGAATCAATAATACGATCAAACTGAAACATGTAAGTTCTATATGTGTCCAGTCTACCCATAGTTTCAACAGGGTGTTTTGAGCTGTGTGAACTGACTTTACAGTCGCCAGATCAACATACCGTGTTTCTATGTTGTTTTAACAGATCTGAATCTGCAGAAGTGGATGAAGCCCTGCCGTCTCCTGTTTCTTCAAAGTCCTTCCTTCCTTCCTTCCTTCCTTCCTTCCTTCCTTCCTTCCTTCCTTCCTTCCTTCCTTCCTTCCTTCCTTCCTCCCTCCCTCCCTTCCTTCCTTCCTCACTACTTATATACAACTGAAGCATTTTGTTTGCTCCAATCAATGGGAGGGAACAGTAGACAACTGAAGGAAGAGTAGTGTAGAAGGAGCACAACATTATCTTTCATAGCTGTAGGTCACTAACAGCGTAGTTCTAAGTACCGTTGCACCCTTTGAAGCCTACTGCCTTTATTGGACTTAGAAGACTTTGTAGGGACTCCAAGGTAAGGGATGTTCAAAGGTGGTTTGTCATTGCCTGCCTCTGCATAGTTATCGACTGCATGCTGTTCCTTGGTGGAGCCCCCTCCAAACACTAACCAGGACTAAGGCTGCATTGACTTCTGGATGCCAACTCCAATTTTATGCCTGACAGTCTACATTTGTGGGTTTCCCCAGTGCTGTCCAGAAGTCCATTCACAGCTTGCATTTTACACTTCCATCAGGAGAGTAGGCATTTCTGGCTCCTGCCTCACCTCCCTACCCTTAAAAAAAAATCCAAGCATGCGCAATAATGTAATGGTGTAACCCTGCCACTTGTTCTCGTGTCTTGCTTTTATCACCAACCAACCTCCAGCCTCCCTTCCTCCCCCTCCCATGGGAAAAATGCCTAAACGCTCCTCTTTTCCATATGTTGTGTGGCTCATTCCCCCCTGCCCCCCAAGCCTTTTCGTGAGCAATGCAAATTAAAAGACAGCTTGGGGGAAATTGTGACTGCTTGTAACTTTGTTTTTAGTGTGCCACTTCAGGCAAGCCTCCTGTTCTGTCAGTCCCCCCCCCCCCCACACACACACAAGGTAGTGCATGTTATTTTTTAACAAAACACCAGTGATTAGGTTAGGACGCTCCTATGTTGTAAAAACAAAATAAGTGGGTTTTTTGTACTTGGGGAAAGCCTCAGGAGGCTGCTGGATGAAATTAACAACCTTGTAGCCTCCCTGCCTGAAACTGACCATGGCTCTATTTCTCCTAATGAAACTGATGAAGAGTGTTCTATTGAATGTTCAATCTTGCTGGAGGGGGAGACAGGGAGCATTGTGTGTATGTAATGCTTGTGCTACTTTTGAGTGCATTTTAACACAATCCTCTTCAAAATCTAGAAAATACATAGTGGGGAGTGGAGGAAGGCATCATTTTGAGGTGGGAAACATTGGAGGAAGCCAATGTGACTTTTGAGCTTCTACTTCAGGTTACTGAGAGTTCCCTCCCATGGGAGGGGGGTCTCACGTTTTCTCTGGATTCCCCAAACACTCAGCAAACAGGAGATTTTAGTGTGAAAGAAATGAAATTCTGCGGAGGTTTATGGGTGCTGCCACAAAGTGATTAGTTATTGCGGAAAAGCCGTAACCTTTCTTGGCTTCCAGAACCATGCTCTCCAGATCAAGACATGCTCTGGCTATACATTTATAAATTAATCTACTTTTAACTGTAAAGAAAAAGGAGTCTTGCAGCCCTTTATTTGTTTTATTAATTTATTTTAGACTTAATTAAGATTTAGATTTACTGTAGCATAATCTTTTTCCAGCTAACACCTGATGTCAGCTAACATCGGATGAATAAAACATATCCTCAGCTGACATATAAAGAGGGGAAAAATAGATCTGTGAGCTCCAAAGGCCATTAAATACATATGGCGCGGGCTGGGAAATTTCATAAAAACTCAACTGTATTTAAACAGTCATGATTCACAACATCAGGAAATGGTTACAATTATCCCTGTTTATATCCAACTAATTTAACACCTGGAGCTGGTGAGAAATGCATAGTCTTTGTTTGAGAATATACACCGTCATTGTTATAACTTGGATCCAAACCAAAAGGCCCTTACAGGGGCCTCAGCTGGCTCCTGGGTTGCCAGTGGCCATCCATAACTGCAGTCCTCTCAAAATGTTCCTGGTAAATTAATGCACTGATTGCCTATTTAGTGTTGGAGAAGGAGGAGCTTTTGGATGAGCCCTAAGTCTCCAGTGCTTGCTTGTCAAAAGGAAACATAACCTTATACTGCGGCCCCTGGGGCTTTTCATTGTTTGGAAAACTGAGGATCATGTTCAATATAATGCAGTGAACAAACTATGCCCAATATCTGCCATGTACTCTGGGGACATTTACAACCTGTATCAGCAGTGAACTTCTAGGAATCTTACTGTGGCAGCTGGAGTGACCCCTTCTGCACGTATGTTCTCCCTGTTCTCTATTATACCATAGATTGTTTTATCTCCCTGTGTTATTTATTCTCTTTGGTCTCTTATCACCCTGGTGAAGTAGAGTAGCTTATGGAAGCATTGCCTAGAAGAAGAGTTGGATCTTGTATGCCACTTTTCACTACCCGAAAGAAGCTCAAAGCAGCTTACAATCACCTTCCCTTTCCTCTCCCCACAACAAACACCCTGTGAGGTGGGTGAGGCTGAGAGAGCCCTGATATTACTGCTCGGTCAGAACAGCTTTATCAGTGCTGTGGCAAGCCCAAGGTCACCCAGCTGGCTGCATGTGAGGGTGTGCAGAATGGAACCCAGCTCTCCAGATTAGAAGTCCGCATTCCTAACCACTACACTAAGCTGGCTCTAGTATGCTTTCAAACAATTGTACTTTTAAAAAATGGAAATCCTGAAGCTTGACTTCTCTGTTTTAACACCCCTGTTTAATTTTTAATGCCTTGATTTGTAGGAAATGGGTGAAAACACATCTAACCTTGGTGTTCTAGCCACAATGCAGGACTTTAAGAGTAAATTATTCTGCAAGGTTGATGGTTCCAAATAAGAACTTAATACGCTAGATTTATCAAGAATAAAAGGTGGCAGTGTTTTCTGTTTCTCCCGTTCAGAATTTGCATCTTTGGCTAATATGAAAGGGCTACATGCATCTGCCAGCCTCTTGAGATAAAATTATGAGAAATTATGTACAAGGTAGCTGACTGTCTACTATGTGCTTTTTGACTGCATGCTAAATTTTATCTGAGACCCCACCATTAGGCCAATAATCTTAGCAACAAGCTAGATTTTTGCATGAATGAGCAGGAATGCCATTCCAGAAATTATTTACTAGACAGAATGCAACTCGTTCCTTATGATATTTAACCAAACCTTGTCAAGACTTTTGGTCCCTGCATTTCAGGCTTCTGATAATGGTTATAATGAGTTATTATTATAGTCATGACTCATGGTTGCAACACCACCGTACTGTTGAGACTCTCAGATATGGCTATAATTCCTGAGCTATAAACAGTCACGGAATAGTGGGAAAGACCTCCGGAGGAACATGATCTATATTATTTTCAAAAGCTATAATTTGAGGGGTCTATTAATAAGAACATTTTTCTTCTGCTTCAAAGAATCTGGTGGGTTACAGTGTGTGCGTGCATGTATGAGTCTGCACAGGAGAGTCCAGCTGTGGGTTTTCCACTTATCTAGGAAGGGAAACAAAAGTTCCGTCCAGAATAAATGATAATTTTTTTAATACAAAAAAATGCTAAATGCAAAAATGTTATTTTATAATATCCCTCCCTGTTTTCTGCAGTTTTTATTTGTTCATTATTATTTATTTACAAAATGTATACCATGACTTTCTGCCATCATAAGGCAGAAAGCAATTTAAAAGATACATGCTAAAACCATATTTTTAAACCATTAAAATCAACCCCCACATGTATCATTAAAACCATTAAAAACATATTTAAAATACATACATATAAGGACATAAAAACAGCAATTAAAACACTTGCTAGGAAGGAGGGATCACTGAAGGAATGCCAAAGGAAACAAAAAAGGCTTCATACACTGGTGGAAGATAACAACTGAAGGAGATAAATGAATCTCCTTATGGAGAGGATACCAGAGTTTAAGTGCTACTACTGAGAATACCTTCTCCTGGGTTGACACTAGGGTTGCCAAGCTATCTGGCGCATATGGGGGTCCCCCACTTTCCTGTCATGCCCACCCAACTCCAGCCTCAAACTTACCCCAAGCCAGAAGGATCCCAGAAATTAACATGACACATTGACGTCACCCAGATGTAATGTCAGCATGTTGGAGTTGTTGGGAAGGTGACCTTCTGGTTTCGGGGCAAAACTCTATGGCTAGAAATCAATTCTACCATAGAGTTTTGCCTAAAAGCTAGAGTGCCCCCCTGACATGTCGACATCACTCCCAGGTGACATCAGTGCATTGGGTTAATTTCCAGAGGTCTTCCAGTTTTGGATTAAGTTCTGGGAATGCACCCCCCCATCCCCCACTGGCAGCATTGATGGACCTGGCACCTCTGTTGCCACACACCTAATCTCAGATTGGGCCAGTTCATAAGGGAGTAGGCAGGCCTTCACAAAGGTTGGTCCCAACAATAAAGTGCTTTGAGGGTCAAACCAGCACCTTGAATTGTATTGCAGCCTTTTAAGAGCAGTTTCTAGTCACTACTTCATTTTAAAAAATATATACATGATACAGGATAGCTGCAAATTTTATCAAGAGCTGTGGCTGAAACACCAAGCAGTTCTGAAAGAGGTTTGGAAATTACCTTTAACTAGTGTTAAAGTAGGTTTCTGTGCAGAGACACATTAGAGGGAGAAGAAAATTCCCTACCCAGAAAAACAGGAGATAGTTCTGAAGAGTGCAGAGATCCCTGGCCTGGTGTGGTTAGAAACTGCATTTAAAAACTGTAAAAATCAGTTAAAAATTCAAGACAATTACTGGTGTTTCAAGAGATGGGGTTTTGGGACTAGAAAGAGTGTACCAGCCTTCTGGAAACCAGAAGGAGTTAGAAGATAGTCCAAGGAAATGTAATGAAGTGTTTGGGGACAATACTAGAATAAAAGCCTCTCAATAGAAAGATTTAAGTAATTTTGAAAAGCTTATAAATGAAAGTTTGTGCATTTACTGGTTTTATTTCAGAATTTTCAACCCTTGATTTCTCCTGACCCTCTATGTTAATAAATTATTTTATTATTTCTGAATTTTAAAACTGCTTGAGTGCCACTGGACTTAAAGTGGGTTCCTGATCCTTCCCTCAGGAACCTGGGCTGAGCCAACAGCCAAGAGATCATACTGTCATTGGGTGGGAGTTCTTCAGCAGAGAAGAAAGCTCTTTACTGGGAGTGCTCAGTCTAACAGGGAAAGAAAAACGGAAGAAAAAAGGAGGTGGACAGGGCCGTCATAGGTGTGACTGTATCATCTCTTCTGGGCAGTCCAGCTGCAGAGATTACTTCCTATAGTTTTCCAGTGCTTTTTGATACCTGGTAAGGTGCCCACCCTTCCCCTGCCCAGCATCAGAGTTTCATGCCAAAATTAACATATGAGGAGTAAGGGAGTACTTCAGTTCTCTCCTTGCTGTTGTGAAGACATTTTCTTCTATTGTTCTTTCTTGAATTGTTTATTGGTCATTTGGGGTTTTTTTTACCTCAAAAATCCACTCTTTCTTCTTCAATGACTTTAAAAAGTTAATTTATCCCAGGTATAATTGGTTTTTGTAGAAAAAAGGTTCAGAAGGCCTTATTCAAAAAGTGTATTGACTGCAACACTAAAATGGCTCAAATGGACACGCATGATCTGGATTTATTATGCCTTGGCAAAAACCATAATGTGGAGCTTGTCCTGTCTGTAAATAGCTCAGAGTGATAGGGTTTGCACTTGAAGGCAACCCAACAGGACAACACTCTATCTACTTTCAACAATCCACTATCAAGGCTCCTAGCAGACTCCGGCTAATTGTCCACAGTGCCTTCTGTTGATCACTATGGGATCCACTGTCCATGATAGTCCCAAGAGATCCCTTGGTTCTAAAGATAGTCCAAGTTAAAGACCAGGCTTCACAATAAGCCAGCTATCCATTAATCAGCCTACACCATCTATCTATAAGCAGCATCAGCACTACTAATAGTGTTGTAGGTACTATTATCATCCTTATCCTTTATACTACTGTTCCTGCGTGCCTCAAAGTCAAAGCAAAAGGCATTATGTGAAGTCCAAGGGAAAACAGGCTTTGGCCTTGCTCAAGTATCAGACTTCTAAGTCATTTTTGTGACAAATCCCACACTCTTGCAAACTCCTAATGCCATCTGCACAAATGCACCCTCTGCCCAGAGAAAGTATAAAGACTGGGAAAGGAAAGGTTGTGACTTCATGGGTTTGCAGGTTGCCAGCTTTTGAAATGTTTGTCTCAATAGGTGTCTTGGATGGTGTAATATCCCCTCCACCCCCAACCAAGTTCCGCTATAAAGATTATCTGCAATTGTTGAACGGTTGAGTTCCAAATGACATAAAGAGGCAACTGGATACCAGTTTGAATATTGTCATAATACAGCTGTGTGTCTTGATGAATTTGGGTTTTCAGTCACTGTATTCTTATTTTTTTATTGTTTAAAACTGTAATGATTGTAAACTGCTTTGAGTCCTGCGTTTCAGGAGAAAAGTAGCACATACGTTTCTAAATAAATTAAATATTCCTGATTCTTCAGTATAGCAACTGTTTCTGGTTATGGAATCTGCAGAATTTGACATAACGAATACTAGAATGGAGTAGACTGCATGTTATCTTCATAATTGCTTTTACTTCTCTATGTTTGACCCCCTGAACCAGTGCTTGCACAGGGGATACCTTTACCTTTTATTGTATAACAAGGCCACTGCTTGTTTGCAGCACCCAAACTCCATTCTGGCAGATGACAAAAGTTTTGCAGTTAACCTATCCTGCTTGTTATGTGTATTGTTTTCCTATGTCTAGACAGCAACATTCAATGTCTCCTTGTTTTCTTCCACATACATAGATGTTTAACGGTTCACCTTTAAGTGCTGTTAAGTATCCTGATAACGCTATTGAATTTTCCCAGCTCCTTAGCCAGATTCAATCCTAAAATTATTAACAGGAATTAGCATGGGAAAGGGGAAATGCATATTTGATTTGGGGTGGGAGAACTGACTATTCATTGGGTTGCCTCTTAATTCTTTGTGTCTTGTGAGATTTAGAATCACAGCAGATTTTTCAGAATACTCTGAAATGTCTGCAACAACAAACACAGGTTTGGCTAGAGCTATTGTGCGAGATGTCGTCTAGCAGTCACGTAATCCATGATATTTTGGACTTTTTGATCTGTCTGGTACAAGATGACTGCCCAAGCTATAAATTTAAGGTCTGCTTGGCTTGCAACCCAAGGTGAAGGGGGACAAAGTACCTCAGCCTTCTTCTCCGTAATGAAGCATTTCATTGAATAAGAATTTTGTCTAGATGTACTCATTTGCACTCATGTTATACAAGATTTTGGCACCTCCCGATCCCTGCATTGCTCGGTTGCTTCAGCATTTCCTAAAAAGTGAGGCCTTCTTCCAAAATCAGTCCAGGGCTGATAGAATAAAAGATGGGTAAGCTGGTAGCAGTGATGAAACATTTGCCCTTGCTGTTAAATGGCTCAATGGCTTTTGGCCGAAAGTTTTATTCCAACACAAACACTCCTAAGAGTTTAAAAGTAATAAAAAGAAGCAGAAATGTTTAAAAACCTTACATGTTACTCTGCTTGGATTACAGTTTGTTTTGTTTCATTGTTTTTGCTGTTGTGAATTGGATGGCAAGCTGCATTTCCTCTGTACTTTTATCAAAATATTAATTCTGAAAATAAAAGGCATTCTTCAGATTGCTGCGATTTTCACAATGGCCAGGCACTTCAATCAATTTTGAGTACTGCAGTAAAAGCTGGGCTGCAACAAGGATATGTCAATTCACCACACTTGTTGAACTATTGCCATTCATCTTTCTACCCTAGGACTTCATCTGCTTTTTCATGGCTTTAGATCAGCAAGGGTACTTTGGGCTATTGACATAATTAAATTTTGTTTTAAACTGTGATCAACTGTAAAGGACCTTTGCCACCAAAACTGAAACTATGTCCAAATATATATCCAGCCCCAATGGAAATGTTTCTAGCTTTATCACCTGCAGGTTTTCAGCGCAGAGAGTATTTCCTGTTGCTTATACTTGGGCTATTTAAAGTTGCTCAGCTGCCAGTGTGGGCTCCAGAGTTGTAGGATGGTAGCTGAGAGACACCAACTCTAACAATTTCATGTCCTATGTGGGTCTTAAAGTTAATAGGTGGTTTAACCAGAATAACAAAAAATTATCACTGGTTAATAGTCATTAAAAATGTGATGTTTTTAATTGCAATAGCTATATATTTGCACACATCTAATGCTTTGTCAATATTCATATATACTAACAGTCACTAAATAATAGTTAAAAGAGTGAATCGGCTTCTTATTCAGATGAGGATCCAGACATTTTCTTCTCAGACCCAACTAAATTGTATAGAAAAAGAAGAAATGCTCAATAGTTTCTATAATTAACACAGATATAAACTCTAGATCCCCTTTCTTAGTCTGTAAATCATCCATGAAAGATAGCAAGTGAAAATGAATTCATTCTTGAAAAGAAAAAAAGTCTCCAATAACATAGTACCTATATAGAAATAATATGGTAATTGGTATTAATTAAAGTATGAAGATCTAAAGTATATGGGTGAACATATGTGCCACTTTCCTTCCTGAAGACAGTGCCATTCTTCTACTACAAGATGGCTACCAACTGAATTATAAGATCTCATCTTCCCTAGGGCCTAAAAGAGAGCCACAATCCAAAACAAGTGAGTTCAGCTTGTCTATGAGCAGGTGAACCCATCCAGGTTTAAAAGAATCTGATGCTAACCGTTAAACAAGTGCTTCCTTACTCTCTAGATTAATTGCAAGCCATTATTTAATGACCATTAGCCAGGCTATAAGAGAAATTGTCTTCTAACCAGCTTCATTAGCAAGGAGTATGAGGCAATATATCTAGGACATATCTTACCAAGTCAGAAACAGTGCAGTGTGAGGGATTGGGACCTGCATGCAAAGCAGATGTTGTATCACTGATCACAGCATTTGCCTAAATTAGGCAATAAGTCAAGTGTGGCTCCTCTTCCAGTGCTGGTTCCAGAGGGCTGGGAGTTTTTGAGTAACACAACTTGAGTGCATTTTTTTTCACAGGGTAAAAGCAGAGCATACAAACTGAACATTCCCTCACACTGCACTGTCTCTGACTTTCTTGGATCCACTGCACAAACAATTGAGATAGCTGACCTTTTGCTGACCTTGGGACCCTGGCAAAAGCCTAATTTGCTGCCTCTGAGGAGGTCCTATACATATATACAATTGTGAATGTGGCATTTGCCCGCAATATCAAAACTCAGGGCCTTTTCGCACGGGGATCTTTGTTGCAAATTGTTTGCGGAATGAAAAATCGCCATTTAAAATAGTGGAATTCGTCGTTATGCATACCTGCCTTTGTAGTGGAATCAGTTGCGTTTTTTAACGTTTCCCACAGGCTTCCGGTCTCGGCAGAAATCGCTAGAAAGGAAGCGCTATTGCCAAGCTCGTCCCGCCCCTGGCCATCAAGCAGCCAATGGGCAGCCGTTAGCATGCTCCCAAACAGCCCCTTTCCCTTTAAGAAAGGTTAAAAAAAAAAAAACAGACCCATAGCAACGAATCTAGGTAGATTCGTTGCAACGGAGAGACCCATCCAGCTGCCTAATGTGAGCTGTCGTTTGATTGTATGATCGTTGGCACGCTGCCTCGAGTGATAAAAAAAAATCCCCCCCCCCTCTCACGGGCCCGATTTTCGGCTGAATTAATGTGTAAAAAATAAAGGGACTTTATTTCAGCAAACGGGCTTTTATGTGGTTTGTGCTTAGTGACTAAAGGTGAAGGACTGAAGCCAGGGAAGCCTCTAAACAGAAAGAGGCTCGCTGGTGCATTTATCCCCGCTCGCTCGGAGAAAAAAAATGGCGATCGCTTCGCCGGAAGTTTGGAGGACAGGCTCAGGAGGAGGGACTTTGAAGAACCCGCAACAATGGTAATGCACAGGTCTTTAGCGCTATTGTTGCAGATTGGTTGCAGGAGTGTATCGCTATCCGGAGGGTGAATCCACTTTTTGGGATTCCCCTGAAAGCGCTACAACGAAGCGCTTTTTGCTGATTGGTTTCAGGAGTGTTGCAGATTGTCTGCGACGTCGTGCGTTAAGGCAAATTAGTAGCGTTTTCAATTAGCAACCATTGTGCTATTTTGAAGCCGTGCGAAATGGCCCTCAGAACTACCCTATGGAACAGATTAGTAGATTCAGAACAGATAAAGTGATGTAGTGCTTTACAAGTTTACATGACATGTATGGTATTCACAAGGTCTGGGGCAGAACTACTAATTTGCTTTAAAAGGAATACAGAAGTTGCAGCTGTGCTGTGGGGGTTTGTCATATGGAGCTGCTCTAACATTTAATCCCTCAATCTCAGTGGCAGGACCAAGTGCATAGGGAAGATGCCAAGGCTGAAAGGTTTTTCCCACAAAACCCTCAGGGTCATGTCCCATAAAGTCATTGTGATGGGAAAGACCCAATGTGATTGTGAGTCTTTAAACAATACTGTATCATTTCCTTAGATCCCTAGTCTCTGGATTCCCAGTACCTTGGTTTCCATCTCCCAAAATGATTCTTAGCCCTAGGGCCTGTTTGGGTTTTTAATCCCAACCAAACTGACAGCTCTCTTTTCATTCACAGAAGTTGGATTGCAAACTTGCTGACATCTGTTTCTTGAGCAGTCAAAAGTGTTCATACATTCCAAGCCAACAAACTATCTCTGCCAAATCAGAGTACAATATAGATTGTGGCTAGACACACCGACAAAAATTCATAACGTCAGGGCGGCGGTTTCTCAGTCTCAGCAGTAATAAGGCTGCCTTTCTTTTCCTCAGACTGCAATGGTTGATAACAATTTCCTTCTGGTTGATTTTGTGTATTGTTTAAGATCACTGCATACAATGGCATTTTTGCAAAACTTTAAACTTCCTTTCCATTATTCTGCAAAGGTTTGAGAACCACCAGTAAGTAGTCAATTTATAGATGGCATAGCTCCAGGCTGCTGAAGGTTCTGTAACCTTTGCAACATGCGGCCTCAGTTTATAAAGATTGTGTGGTTTCTCTCCTTGCCAATTTCTCTCAGTCTGGTTGCACTCTTCACTGGGGGAAATGCCACCTTATTTTCAAATGCGTTAAAGCAAGGTTCACATGCAGGGAACATTTCCAGAAGACATCTGACTGAAGGGTCTTTAGCCTTGAGCAAACGTGACCTCCAAAGAAAATAGAAAGTTTGGCAGCACTGGAAATATATATTTGATTTGATATTGTCCTCTAACCTTAAAATGACTGGGAATTTTAAAGCAATGCGAGAAAATAAAACAAAAAATAAACCAGACCCAGTCTTGTAAACTGTCAGAATAAAATCTTAGATTTTCACATTATGAGAAGTTTTCCAGTTTGCCATGCAACAACAACAGTCAAGTATTGACCTCATTCTCAAAATGTGACTGGAGGTAAGAAAATGTTAACTGTTAAGACCTGGAGTTTGCACCTTTAATGAAATCTTTGCTTTAAAAAAGTTTTTGGCATCTACAATAATGAGTCTGATGCCACTCTAAGGAAGTCTTTGTTGGAATATTTTATTTTTTTAAATTTTTCACATTTATATACCGCCCTCCCCGAAGGCTCAGGGCAGTTATTGATACTGATCAGCACTGAGATTAACAGGCATACAATCCATTCTTCTTAGCCTGTATGCTTGTGTTGTTCCAGGGATTGTGCTTGGCTTTACCCCAACATAACACATACTACTTCAACACTATATATTTTTACCCCACTCCTTCTCCAAGGAATAATCCAAGCAATCCTCACAATACTTTTGTGAGTTAAGTTAGGCTGAAACAAAGCACTTTACTAGCAAACACCCTGTCATCTTCATAGATGAACTAGGATTTCAGGTGAGGTTTGTATTGCTGCATTCTAAGGGAGCAGTGTCCCCAAGGGAGCAAATGATTTCCCTTTTCAAACATCCTTATTTGTTCCCTCTAAGAGCCACACAGTGTGCCAGAGTAAACCTTGAGGGATCTACAAGGAAC
The DNA here is from genome assembly GCF_049243985.1 of Paroedura picta. NCBI lineage: Eukaryota > Metazoa > Chordata > Lepidosauria > Squamata > Gekkonidae > Paroedura > Paroedura picta. Next base: position 72,205,461 of record NC_135375.1, on the reverse strand, counting down.
AATCACTTATTTTCATTTCCACAATCACTTATTGCCTGAAGGGCTTTGAAGACGTTGAGCTGGTTCTTGTTCTAGAGTCTGCTATAAGCAACAGTTTATCTTCATCTCAGATTTGAAACTCATAAAGATGGGAAAGGCCCTCAAATATTGGCTTGCAGCTTCTTGTACTTTGTGTAAGAATTTTGAAGATTTCTGGAGAGATTCTTATCAACATTCTTCACAGTGCCTTTCCTAATAAGTGCTTCCAGCTGCACTCCTATGCACACATAACTGGGAGGAGGCCTTATTCTACTGAGTCACATAACTTTTAGTAAAGAAGCATAAATTCAGGATTCACAACTTTTCTTAAAATAAATACAAGAATTTTGGTACAGAAGTGCTCATCCTGCATAATATACCACATCTAGAAATAATTGTTTGATTTTTAGTAAACGCATGTATCAAACTTAAATTCCTAAACTGCAGGCTTTTGTTGGTCTAAATATAAAATATTAAAATGGCTAAAAAGGAATCTCAAATGACAGGAAGATCTGAAGAACTGCATGGAGGGGAAATAGACTCTCCCTATAGAGAGGAAGCTCTTATTTGATGGGTTCTGTCCGGGAAGGTACAAACCAGGTAGGAGTAGGGCTTACCTTGGGGCCTCCATCCTCATGGTGGGGCATAGTGGGAAGAAGTGCCGAGAAGCAAGATATGCTGAACATTAGGTATGCTGAACTTGAACTGCTACAATTTCAAGAAATACTAGCCTATCCTATTTGAACACTGTTTAGGATAAATGCTGAGTGTAGGGAAAGGGGGTTGTGTGTTTTCTTTGTACCCTTGCTTAGTCCAAAATCTTGAACAGACCATGAGTATGATTTTTATTAATTTCTTAAATGTCTTTATATTTTGCATGTGTGAAGCCTGATCTCTAGAAACTGACCATGTCTATTATTCAGTCTTGCAGTCAGCAAGGCTGCATTACGATTTTCATGGGTCCTAGGCACTTTTGCCTTAGTGAGCCCCTCCCACCATAATAATATTAAAAATTGTTTTGCTATAACTTTAAATACTTTATTTAATTGTTTTATGTTTTAGAGATAATTTAATGGATTTTCATAGGCCCTAAACATTTCTTTTTTTCTTTTTTGATCTGAGAAAAAAAATAAAACCATAAAAAGTTTATTTTTTCCTTTCGATTAAAAAACAAAAAACATTTTTGTGGACCCCTAAAAGCACTGTGCCTACTATTCCTAATAGATAGGTTGGCCCTAGCTGTTTAAAGTGCCATGACAAAGAGGCACAGTGGGTAAGCTTGCCAACTATGGAGTGAAACTGCTCAGAAATATGAAGCTGAAATAAATCATTTCTACATTCACTTGTTGGAACAATGTGTTAGATGCAGCATACGTGGCAGAGCTTCCAGGCAAAAATACAGGTTCAGAATGCTAGATGTGCAACTTCATTTAGCAGAAGATGCTCTCAGAGTTCCTGGTGGCAGTGATAGTTACCCAGTTTATTTTTGGTACCCCTAGGAGTAAGGGAAAGAGGCAGCATTCCCAAGTGGTGACTAAGAATGGCCATGGAGTGTTTTTGAACTCCCAGGGATCAGCCTGAAGAATGGGAAGGGTTTCTGAAGCAATTCCTTCACAAATGCCTCTGCAGAAGAAATGTAGAACAAACAACCTTTTAAAATATTAAGTGCTGATCTCAAAAAACTGCTTCCTAGGTTTCAGTTCTCTTTTAGTGTTCCCTTGAAATATTTCCCTCCTTGTACTTCCGAGGTTGGTAGAATGAGTACCCAGCTTGTTGCTGGGGGGTAAAATGGCAATGACTGGGGAAGGCACTGGCAAGGCCACCCCGTATTGAGTCTGCCATGAAGAGTTCAACGAGATCTGAACACAATGGAAAAATGGGCAAATGAGAACAAGATGCAATTTAATAAAGATAAGTGTAAAGTTCTGCATCTGGGTCAGAAAAATGAAAAGCATGCCTACTGGATGGGGGATACGCTTCTAGGTAGCACTGTGTGTGAACGAGACCTTGGGGTACTTGTGGATTGTAAACTGAACATGAGCAGGCAGTGTGATGCAGCGGTAAAAAAGGCAAATGCCATTTTGGGCTGTATCAACAGAGCCATCACATCAAAATCACAAGATGTCATAGTCCCATTGTATACGGCACTGGTCAGACCACACCTGGAGTACTGTGTGCAGTTCTGGAGGCCTCACTTCAAGAAGGACATCGATAAAATTGAAAGGGTACAGAGGAGAGCGACGAAGATGATCTGGGGCCAAGGGACCAAGCCCTATGAAGATAGGTTGAGGGACTTGGGAATGTTCAGCCTGGAGAAAAGGAGGTTGAGAGGGGACATGATAGCCCTCTTTAAGTATTTGAAAGGTTGTCACTTGGAGGAGGGCAGGATGCTGTTTCTGCTGGCTGCAGAGGAAAGGACACGAAGTAATGGGTTTAAACTTCAAGTACAACGATATAGGCTAGATATCAGGAAAAAGTTTTTCTCAGTCAGAGTAGTTCAGCAGTGGAATAGGCTGCCTAAGGAGGTGGTGAGCTCCCCCTCACTGGCAGTCTTCAAGCAAAGGTTGGATACACACTTTTCTTGGATGCTTTAGGATGCTTAGGGCTAATCCTGCGTTGAGCAGGGGGTTGGACTAGATGGCCTGTATGGCCCCTTCCAACTCTATGATTCTATGATTCTATGATTCTATGAAAACGCTGGAGGGCGTCACCCCAAGGGTCAGACATGACTCGGTGCTTGCACCTTTTTACTCACTCAACAAACTCTTTTTGTGTAGTAATCATATCATGCTTGTCACTTATACTGAGGCAGGGCTTTTTTGTAATAGTACTCACAGTTGTTAAGTACCTGCACCTTTTCCTGTGGCTTCTCAAGTCCTGATCCTTGTGTGCCAGCCTGCCCCAGTCAGCCAGAGAAAGGAAGGGTGGCCCCTTGGAACAGCCTAAAGGGGATCTGCAGAGAGAGGGAATTGGTAGAAAATGGCACAACTTATTTTTTCCCCACACACACACAAACACAAAAACAACAACACTGCACTTAGGTAGAAAGGTTGTAGAAAATATCTTAAATAAGATACAATATGCTAGATACAATTGGCCTTTCCAAGCAAATAGCTGCTTAGCAACAGAAAGTAAGGAGTTAATAGTGTGAATTGTTGCTTATTGGGTTGTGTGGAGAATTTGTATGCTATCTTGTCAGTTAATATGAATATTTGGACGTGGTGCACGCTGTTCAACCAGCTAGGCACACTTGGTTTCCTTTTGTCACTTGCTTGAGATTTCCTGATGCTGGCTGCAAAAGATCAATATATTGTACTAATAGGAGCTAAACAGAGGATGAGGCCTTCTGGGAACCTATTCCTCAAGATGGTCCAATAACCATTCAACAGATGGTGATGCAGACTCCACTGAAGTCCTAGGCTGGAGGAAATGATGTTTCTCTTTGGTTAATCAGGGTCTTTACTGAAAGGAATGCCATTTGGAAGAGGCTTCTGTTGGCTTTTAATTAGATTATTTGCTGTTGGGCTTTACTTCACAAGTGGTTAGTCCAGAGGAGCAGCTCCTGTTTCCTGAATGCTACAATTGTGCCTGTGTCAAAACAAAAACATGAGTTGGCTAAACACTGGCTGAATGCTGATGCCCAACCAACTGCTATGAGGCAGCACATACTCAAAGCTAAGATACTAGTTCGGTTAATTAATTTGTCATTTCTATTAGATTCAATGGGCAATAACTTTCTGGCTCCAAAGTCACTGCTCCATTCAATTGAGATGGGATTTCCAAGGATTGTCACTCTCAGCCAGGGGCCCCACTCTGGCAATGTCAGGCAAGGAAGAGAAAACATCCAGGCTTTATAGCCAGAGGGAGGCTTTTGGCAAGGCACCTTAAGAAAGCAGGCGTGGTACAGGGGACACAAAACAATAACTATGAGGCACTCTGCTTATCAGGAATGTGAGGCCCTCTTTCTGCCTGGCAGGTAAGGAATGATATGAGGTGAGGGTGCAGAACAATCAATTCAACACTTGTATGAAGCTCCATGCCATTAGTGTATACGAGTTTTTACCTTAAGGCAAAACTGTATGTTGTATGATTGTAACCAAAATGGTTTTAAAAAACTGAACAGAGGTCTGTCCTTTGGATCATAAAATTATTTCTAGACTGGTTCATATGTTATGTATGTGTATGTGTCATACACTCCTGTGACCTCAGACTGGGCCCCTGACTATGTACCTTAGAATGCCATGTATCCTGTGAGTCCCTGGTAGTGTCATGGCCCCCTTACACAGTGCTCCGATTACAGTGCTGTACTATGCCTTCCACTGGATTTTTGGCCCAATCAGAAGTCACCAAGGCCATCTTCTTCCTTCCTTGAACCCCTCTGCTTTCTCCCTTCCTAGCATGCTCAAGGCTTGACTGATGGCCTCCTCCCCACTGTTACATTTGGCCCTCTGGAGGCTCTCCAGAGGGCTGTTGCTTTGCAGCCATTTGGGTTCTCACTGCAGCTGCTGGGTGTTCCCATGGTCCTGCTGAATTGTTGCTGCTTCTGCCACCTTTGCTGCCTTCCTGGGCCTTTCCTGGCCTTGGAGGTTGCTGTGCTGCAGCTGTTTCAGCTTAGGGCTTCTGCTGACTCCTGCTGGCCAGCATATGCTTCCCACTGCCTCCTTTGCCACCTCTGCCCCACCAGGTGGGCTCATAGCTACCTTTTGACAACCTGGGTATCCAGAGCACACCCCATTGTTTGTGGGAACCCAGTATCTCTTTTGACCCAGTTGTCTTTTCTTTCTGATGTTCAGTTGGGGCACTGGGGGACTGAAAGCTCCCATCACCCCAGCTGATATAACTTCAGAATAAAATTGGCTTTTGTTCAGGTCAACGATACCAGTATTCAAAACAGATTCTATAATTTGTATTTGTGTTAGAAAATTCTGAAAAATACCTGTAAGGGTATTGTCTGGTATGTTTTTTGGCTTGGCTAAATCAAATGCATACACCAATTTATAATCATTATTCAATAATGAGTGATTTATAATTTGTCAGATTATAATATTGCCCCTCTTTAGGAATTACCATTATAATGGCCTCTTTTCAAGTCTCTGGCATCCTCTATCCTGTAGAATAATGATCATTGTAATATGTAATAGTTGTAAAAATTCATCTTTTAAACATAATAAAATTGGCAAGTCATCTGATCCATGCACTTTCAATGGTTTAATTCTCTTTATAGCTTCCAACACGTTCCTTATTATAGGACGATCTCAATCCTTCTTTGTTCTTCTGTAATATTATGTAAATTTTATTTCCTAAGATATTTTTCTATTTTTGCCAATGATACATTTATATAGATTACAATCCTTATCCATTGTTGTTCCTCTATATATTTGTGAAACAGCCTGGGGGGTGGAACGTGTCAGCTGTCCAAGTTGGAATAGGGCTAATCAGGGTGCAGCCAGCTTTGGCCCTGGCCCTGCAGCTCCCGCCCTCCCTCCCTGGACTCTAGCCTCTTTGCTCTCAGACACGTCTCAGTGCCTGGAGCCAGCATCAGGTAAGGGGAGAGGGCCCTGGGGAGAGGGCCCTGGGCAAAGGGTCGTGGTGGAGGGCCTGATAACGAGGGCCTCTTGACCTGCTGACTGCCTGCTAAGAGCTGTGTTCCAGCCCTGGTCAGTCCCCACCCATCCCACTTGATCTGGCTGCGAGCTGCGGCCCAAAGCCACCTTAAGCAGCCTGGCCAGGGGCCAGGAGAGGGGACCCTTTCAAGGCCCATTCTTAGGAATGGGCTATGAAGCTAGTAATACTTATAAGATGCTTTTTTGATAGCTACATTATCTGTACCATATCACTTTCTTGTACTTTCCATAGCACTTTCTTTTCTCAATAAACATGCCAACCATTTTCATGGTTTATTTGCATGTCTGCTAGGCATTTGGCTGGACCTGTTTGTACTATTACATTGTTATCTGGTTACAACTATTAGTTATTATTATAAGGTTATTCACATGTTTTTATAGACCGTTTTATGTATTGTTCCTTGTTCTTATGTAAACCGCTCTGAGCCTCCGGGGAGGGCGGTATATAAGTATAATAAACAAACAAACAAACAAATAAATAAACTGGGCGACTTGTTGCCATGTATCTAACCCAGCACTGGCTGCTTGCTACTGTTCAACAGCAGCCACCCAATGAAAGTCAGGGTGATGTATTGGCTATATCATCAGACATTACATTGGATCTGCTGCCCTTCTCCATCTACACTTTGTGATGGTAGCTATAATTCCTTTCTATTCCCTCTTTTATTCCCAATCAATCATGCTTTCCTTAGTTCAAATTATGTTTCATTTGTTTTGGTGCTCAGATTTATAAGATACCTCAAGTTTCTTCTTAAATAAAAAGTCTAGTTAATTTGAGAGTTTTTAATAACCCTGGTTTTTAATAACCCTGGTATACACTGGTGGATATACTTTGGCCACCTCATGAGAAGGAAGGACTCCCTGGAGAAGAGCCTAATGCTGGGAGCTATTGAGGGCAAAAGAAGGGGACAACAGAAAATGAGGTGGCTGGATGGAGTCACTGAAGCAGTAGGTGGAAACTTAAACAGACTCCGGGGAATGGTAGAGGACAGGAAGGCCTGGAGGATCATTGTCCATGGGGTCGCGATGGGCTGGACACGACTTTGCACCTAACAACAACACACACTGGTGGAGATCCCATTGCTATTCCTCTCAGTAGCTAAAATCCCCAGTCCAATAACTAATTTGGGTAACAATATTTCCTACTGAATACTTTAAGTGTTGGGACACTAGTCTATAAACTGCCATAATGTCTGGAAAGTCTGCTAGGAGAGGATCTGGAAAGGTGTGATGAAGAACTAAGTATTTGATCTCTTTGAAACTACTTAATCAATCTACATTTAACAGAGCTATTTATTAGAATTGGTGGAGAACACCCAATATTTAAACTACATAAACAGCGCTGTGATTTATACAAAAAGCCCTTCCTGGTGGTATACTGCATCCATCTGTATTCAGGATTCTTTGCCTGGCACTGAAATATGGTAGCATCACTCATTAACAACATGTATACACATGATAGCACACTGGGAGAGAATGACAACATAATACAGACAAGCATTATGATGCTACACACCATTAACATTGTACTGTACCTCAAAGTAATTGCCACTATGTACATGTAATTGCACTTGTAATTCCATTTTTTGAAGCACAGGGTTTGGAAAAAACAGAAGAGATTTAACTGCAAATTAAATATGTTCTGTACAGTATAGATCTTATCTATTTCATTTTACTAGATTTTTCTTGCAAATCACAGAACAATTTTATGATAAGATATTCTGAGGACTTACAGTATTAGACTGACTCTAATGGGTAGCACTTTTTCCTATCACTCTGGCTAACAGAAACTCTACAAAAATAATAATAAGGTAATCAAGGGGATCTTTTCCCTAGCTGGTTTGCAAAAATATATCAGATTAATAGTAATGGTTGGTGTTGCAGTGAGAAGAATGCTTCTTTTTCATATGTGGTGAAAATTTGTAATTGTGTTTGCAAGTACTGGACAATGGTTATTAAAACTATTTCTTTGGGGAGAGAAGCAGAAATCTCTTGCATTTTTGAAAGTCTTACCAAATTATGTGGCAACAGTGCCCTAAAATTTCACAAACTTGTATTAAATGCAATAATGGATGCTAATTTAGTGTTTGATCTGTACTGGATGAAAAACTCTTGTCTTCAATCATGTGAATGGTTGAAGTCATTAAGAGACTTTATTAGTATGACTGAATTGCCATTTGACATTAAAAACAAAGTGCAATGGTTAGATGAGTAGAAACATAACAATTCAAAATACAGATAAGCATGTAAAAGGAAATCAAGAATGATAGTCTGCACTGATAGACTAGTTTTGTTCTCTTTTGTCTTTAACTCTTCAACTTTTCTGCTTTTAAATATACAATTTATTTCCTATATATTTAACAGCAATGCAGGAAATAAAATTAGTCTTTTGTATTAATATAGGAAAGGGCTTAAATTTCCACTTGCCTCTTAACCCCCTCCCAACTTGGACAGTTCCCCTTTCTAAGTATGGCTATATTTACAGGTATGCATATTGAATATCACTGTCATCACCTATCATCCTGAATAAAATAAATAAAGTAACAAAAATGCAAGTCAAGATATCAGGAAATAACCCCATATTATAAGAAGTAAAAATCAGGAAAAGATATTGCTATTTTAAAATAGTAATAAAAACAAAAACACTCATTGTAAGTATTCAAGCTATCTTATTTAAGACAGAGTTACACATGTTCTTAGCTGTGCCATAGAGTTGCTGAACTTTGTCTGGATCATGTCTAGATTTTCATATATGTGGCTTGGAGAATGTGCACATGTAGCTTTGAGCAGGTCTTCAGATTAATTCAGGAATGCTTCCATGAAATGTATATGATCAAAGTTTGACAGTAGAGGTTTCAGGATTATACAAACATGTAAATATGTGACATATTTTCCTTATCCAAATAATATTTTTCTGATATTTGCTTTTGCAGGGGGACATTAATCACGCTGTAATAAGGACTTGGACACAACGTATTTGGCAAGAATAAGGCCACAGCTTTATTCATAACTGAGCACAGGTTAGCATGGAGAGTGGAACTGCCTCCCTTTGTAGCCATCCAACCGCAATAGCAAGACCCCGGCCCAGTTTCCCCAGCAAGCCTGCCAAAAATGCAGGGCCCTGGAACACTTGCTATTCTGGGAGGAGGTTATTAGTAGATCCTACTGGGCATCAGCCTCTGCTGCATTCCTTACCCCCTGGAAATGTGAGCCACCTTATGGCCCTCTCACCTGATGCCCCCCCATGCTTTGGGAAGGCCAGTGCGCAAGCTTGGCCATTCCAAAAAAACAATGCTCCCCGTGCTTACGTCTGCTAACTGTGAAAATATGTAGCAGTATATAAACTTACTTTAAACTATACATTAACATTAATTCAAAACAAGGGAGGGAGGGTGGGTTTTGCCTCAATGGATCAGCTAAGTAGAGGCAGCATTCTGCAGAGTGCTCCTTTATAAAGTTGAATGCTCTGCCCCCACCCCTCTCCTTGTGCACCTTCGCGCACCATTCTGCCATTTCCCCTGCTGCCGCCACGGTCAGGTGTTCCCAGCCCACACAGCAAGTCCTCCTTTGCTGTGCATCCCTCAAGGCAGCAAAAACTGCACCAGGTGAGTCAGCACAGCTCTTCCTTGAATCTTGTAAAGGGAGTTGTCACGTGGAATTCTGAGGAAAGTTTTGTCTTGACAAATTTGTACTGGATCCACTGCAACAGTTTAGTTGACTTTTATGGGGCCACTTAAGTATTCTGTGGAGGCAGATTTTCATATTTCCTAAAACTAGAGCTACGGAAAGAACCCCTGAAATGAAAAATAAAGAACAGGAAATATGAGAATAGAAAGGATTGAATTTGCTTCAGAAGAATATAATTTAATACAAATTGTTGAATCTTTGTGTTATTACAGTAGTGGTTGTTTTTTTGTGAGAGTGGGAGATTTAAAAGAATTGGCTTTTCTTACCTGACACAACATGGGACCTGGGTCTAAGAAAAACATGAGGTTTTTTTCCTTGGTTAATTTTTCAATACAAAGTTGCTTATTTATTATCCTTATCCATGGTTCCTCTATCTATATATTTGTGAAACAGCCTTGGGGGTGGAACATGTCCGGCTGTCCGAGTTGGAATAGGGCCAATCAGGGTTGGCCCTGCCCCTACAGCTCCCGCCCTCCCTCCCTGGATACTAGCCACATTAATCTCAGACACCCCAGAGACAGAGAGAGATGCACAGAGCCCTGCCAGATTGAACATGAGCCCTCATTCCCTCCTATCGCTCCTGCTGCGAAGGAGGCAGAGAGAGACACAGAGAGAGCTGCCCCAAGCTGCTGACAGAGACACAGAGAGAGCCACCCCCTGCTGTGATGGAGGGAGAGAAAGAGACAGAGAGAGCTGCCCCAAACTGCACACCAGCCCTCCTTCCCTCCTAGAAACCAGCCCTGATTACCTGCTGTGCCTCCTGCTGCGACGCACGCCGAGACATGCAGCAGTGACAGGGAGAGACACAGTGAGAGATCTGCACCTCCCAGTGTCCCCTGGATCCTAGCGCCCATTCTATTCCTGCTTGCAATGGGCTTTCTTGCTAGTTAAATAATAAGTTGTATTACAATAATAGGGAAACTATGTATTGAAGAATTAACCAAGGAAAAGAACCTTAAGTTTTTCTTTGACCCAGGTCCCATGTTGTGTCAGGGAAGAAAAGCCTATATATATTATTTACTATATATAATACAATTGTTATATGACTGCATGTTTAATATGAATGTAGATAGCATTGTAGATTACATCTTGAGCAAATAAACATTAAAATATTAAATATTCAATGTCAACTGGCTCAGTGGTGTAATAAAGTGCTTACAGAACTTTAAAGTTGAAATGAAAATCTGTCTTTCTGTATTTTCCACAAAGCTCAAGGCACTTTTCTTTCCCTAACTTGGAACAATAAAGAGTATGTTTAATTTAAAAAGAATGAACAATATATCTTGTGATTCACAGTATAGCAGCTTGGATTCCATGTCTGCTCATTCATCCATCCATCCATCCAAAATCCCCATAAAACAGTAATTAAAATCCCAGTCATAAATATTAAAAACCCCGATTACAACCACCCCATGGTGTGACAACACCCTTCCAACTCCCCACTCACAGGCCTTCTGATATCAAAGAGGTTGCAGGAGAAATGAATTAATTACCACTTTTACCCTGTAGCAGGGAATAGCATGGCTTTCATAAAGCCTTCTTTTTTTTTAGCACAAAATTTGACCTAATGGATTTAAACCAGAGTGGACGTAACCGAGTATTCACCTCTTTAAAGATCTGAAAGTAAACCCAATGAAGTCTTAGATAATGTAATTCTGTTTAGGATTGTGTTGCAATCTAATTCAAAAGAGATCCTGCAACATATCGATGGTGATTTGGAAACTGCAGAAAAGGGTGGCTCTTAAAAGTACCTTGTCATACTGTTCACTTTCACAATGGGCTTATACAGCTCTGGAATTTTCCTCTCAATCATTGGTCTGAGGTTCTCTTTCAATTTATTATAGTTTTTTTTCAGTTCAAGCTGATATTCCCGTTGGTCAGCTGTAATCAGGCGCTTGTTCTTCTCCACAGCTTCTCCACATCTGTTCCCAAAATAATGCAAATGGGTAAAGTCTGCCAAACTGCCTTGCATGTATGGATGAAGACCTAGAGGTATATTCTGTACTGCCTTCAATTTGTAACACCACACTCTAAAAAAACGCATTTTGAAGCAAGAGGAAGTGGAAGGTTGGGTAAAAAGGCATTTTTAGGACTAAACTTAGGAGTCCCCACCCCATCTGACATTTTCTCAAGCTGAAACATCCATGGGGGGAAGTAATTTGCCCATCTTTGGAGCTGCATATGCACAGGTTACTCCATGTGCAGCTCCAAAGATGGGCAAATTACTCTTCCTCTGACATTACAGCTTAGGAAAATGCTATTGTGGGAATGCAGGAATCCATCCTCCTCTAACCTTGGCATTGCCTCAAGCCCAGTTAGGTTCCTGGGGACTTTCAAAATGTCTTTCCCCACAGGAGACTGCTGAGGAAGCATATTCAGGAACCTGGATCCAATGTAAGAAAACTGTAACATGTAGTTTGGCTCTTGGTGCTGATATTCCTTGGAAAGCACTAAAGCGTTGTGCACAACAGCAACTCAAAACTGGGAGCATCACTCACTTCCTTTTACCACCTTCTCGTTTTCTTGCTGCACCTCACTTCTCCCTATCATGCTGTTCTTGACTAGGAACCAAAATACTTAATACACTCTTTCTCTCCTGGGCTCGAGTTTTCCCAAGCACTTGGACCTCTTGAGCTAATGGTGTATGAAGGCTGACCCATACCTGAAGCAACTTGCCTATTTGTAGAGCCAGCCATGGCTGTACATCTGTTATTAAGCCAGTTTAGTTCCAAACCTGATGAGACACTGAGAGTATCATGTATGATGCATTCAAGCATTTTGTTTGGTTTTCAGTAGGCTGGCAGGTGGGAACCTGATTGGCATTGCGGTGCAAGGGCAGGAGGGTTAAATTTGCCCTGCATGACATTTTCTGCCTTCTGGAGTGGCTATTGGAGCCTGTAATGGCAAATACCAGCTCCATGGGGTTGCTTCAGTAGAGAAAGTTTGACCACTTCCCTCCTTGCACAAAATACAAATCTAAATTTGGATCCCACGCACCAGCTGTTTAAAACGGGAAAACAAAACACTTGGCACCTACCAGCTTCTTGTGTGATTCGGCCCTCCTATTAAAAAGTGCCAGTACAGACACTGTCTCAGAGTCATTTTTAACACAGCTGTGTTTTCCCCATCTACTTACCTCATTATGAACTCTTTGAAACATAGTCTCAGTTTATTATGATGTCGATAAAGTTTTGGATCTGCTGGAATTTCAGCCAGGAACACTTGAGCTACCTCTAGTGGCCCCTTATGAAAATGACAGAATATTGTATTACACAGAGTCTAAGGGAACAGTGAAGACAGATGAATGATGAGGCAGTTGGTTCTTGTGAATTAATCCTACAGGCTTGGCCTAAATGGGTATGCCTGTGGAGAGTGAGAGTCTGTATCAAAAGAGGGACGATGTTTCTTCACAGGCCTGGGAAAATGGCTCTGTCTCAGCACACACAAAGAATGGGAGGAAGTGACATTCCATGAGAAGGGAAAGGGCAGATATCTGTCTGTGTATGTAGAGACAGCAGTTTAGATGCTAGAAGGGACAGGCAGAGACTGTTATAAGTGGTGTGAAACATGGTGGGATTCCAGGATCTGTTTCTCTGGGACCTGATGTGGGCTAATGGATTTGCTTTGCTGTAGAATAATATTGTTGACCTTCACTTGTGCTTTGCTTGTATGTGTGTAAATAAAATAAAGGCAAAACAAAGTAAGTCTCTGGTGGTCTCAACCCATGCGAGTGCTATCCCTAAAACTAAAAAGCAAGCATCTCACTGGGATGAGAAGAGTGAGGGTGTCTCTGTGTGTGTAAGTGTGTATAGGTCCATGCACCAATTAATTATTCTGCCCAAGATGTTAAAATGACTGAATAGAAGGGAGTGGAGAGACAGGAAATACCCCACTGCTTTAGTGAAGCAGTACTTTTATCCGCTTTCCTGAATACCTGATTTACGGTTGCTCCAACGGAACCTTGAAGCACCATCTGAAGCATTTTGGCATCGGGAGGCACCTGGCTGGTAGCCACAGCTAGTTCCTGGGTTTTCTTTTGCATGTCTTCAATAGCTACTTCAATTGGCATCAAAACAAACTGAAACCACAGAGAGACAACAGGTCTGTTCTAACCCCTCCACAATGAAAACACAAAGAGCAGCTGGCACAGGGACAACAGGCTGTTTGATCTCAGACCAAAGAGAAGTCAAACAAGGCCATCATTGCTGCTACTCTCTGCCTTTAAATCTAGAACATGCTTCCCAGGCAGAAATAATGTAACCCCACAAATGTAACAGAAATGAAATAGGAAGGGGAAGGGAGGGAGGTGAGTGCTTCCCAGCAAGGACAACCAGTTCAGGATGCCCAGATGGTTAGTATTAGTGGTTAACGATATGCCAACGAAAAGGGTGCTACACCCCTACTTATCTTTTTGACAACCACACATTTATACTTATTTCCATCCCTTTAGAAGCATTCATTACCTCTTCCTTTTGAATAACATTGATTCTAGTTTTGATGTAGGGAAAAGCATGTATTGTGGTCAAAATGGTCTTCCTCTTGTACTGCTCACTCAGTTCTCCTCGAGGGCGTCCATCCTGAGTGAAAGGGGTTGTATACATGAAACGCCGGAGGTTGAAGTTCTTCTCAAAGTGAGTCACTCTGTCTTTCATCTCATATTCATCAAAGTAGGGTTCCACAAAAGTAATCTGTATATAAGCCTGTGAAGGAAGGAAAATGGACAGTTGTAAGTGCCATCTCTGCCCTGGCTTGGATAGCTCAGGCTAGCCTGATCTCATCAGATCTCAGGAACTAAGCAGGGTCAGCTCTGGCTAGTATTTGGATAGCAGACCTCCATGGAATCCCATGGCCACGACAAAGAAGCAGTCTATGACAAACTACCTCCAAATGTCTCTTGCCTTGAAAACCATACAGGGTTGCCATAAGTCAACTGTGACTTGACAGAATTTTATACCATCACAAGTGGCATCTCAGATGCAAGCAGTAAACTGTAAGTGTAAAATAGAACTTGAGCCTTAAGGTCTGGCTAAGAAGGAGCTCAGAGTGCTGTTTACCTCTCACCTCTTCCTGTCAATAAAAGAGGTGACTCTAGAGTGTTGAATTCATAGGAACAGTTCTTGCCCAGGTTTGTTTTTTACGTTTCCAGTGTTTATCCGGAGATAGAGAAGATTAGCCGTTTGAGATAAATACTAGGAGGGGGGTGGGGTGGAACCCTGCCAAAAGCAACAAGAGAACTGCCTTTGCTTGCAGGGATAGATGAGGAACAGTTTTTTTTAATATATATACAAGCAGAGATGACTGCCACATCAGCAGCAAAATATGCAGCTAACCTCTAGAGAACAATATATATACCTTTATTATTAGTTTAGCTAAGCCATATACATCTTACAGCTAACCCCTGGAGAACAATATATACACATTTATTATTAGTTTAGCTAAGCCACACATCAGGACTTTAATGATAATCTCCTCACAAAAAATAGTTCAGTTTTTCTTATCTCCCTGTTATTTTTCTAGCTGTTTCCTTCCCACTCCCACAGGTTAAAAGTTTTGATTGAATAAAGACACATCCTGTTTCTTGGTTATGGTGTCTTCCAGCTAGAGCAGTCAATGATTAGCCAGCATTATGCCACCCAATACCACCCATGAATTAATCACAATGCACTAAAAGCCAAGTCAAAGCTGACCTCAGTGTGTGATAGCAATTGCCTTAAATGGGGTTGATGTGGCTTTGAGATTCAGATTTCACTATGCTGCCTTCCTCAACAGGACAGAATTGAATTTTACTTGACTTACATTAAGTGTGAGCCTAGCCAAATGGTGTGTCACATAAACATGGTAAAACAGTGTTGAATCCATTCGAGATATGTATGTACAAATGACAAATTGTCCTGTTTAATCCTTTAATTTAAACTAATCAAATAAAATCTTCATAAATTATTTTTCAAGTGTATAAAACTTGTTGCAGGTTCTGGCTTTTTTTTTTGTATGTGTGGTAGAACTAGAGAACTAGAGATAAAAACTAAGACATATATTTACAGCCATTGAGACCAGTATAACCAGTATAACAATTAGTATCACAGTTCAAAAATGTAAGTCACATAAGATGTAGAACTAGAGATGTAGTTACAGCACATCAAAGTCCATAGTATTAATTGAGAATATGTCTACCGTACCTTATTGGGATCTAGTTTATTCTTGTCTACAGGAGTAGAGTCTTTAATCACTACAATGCAATCCTCCCCAAAGCACTGACCATAAAAACCCTGAAAGAGAACAATAATATGTAGAAGACTTGAAGGAGGTTTTGTAAAAAATACATAGAGCTGCAATAAAGGCACAGTCATAGGATGAAGGATACTTCGCAGATACCTTTCATTCTTGCCAGCCAAATTCTATTTACATTTATTCAGATGTAGGTCCCACTGGGCTAAACACAATCTATTCAGAACTTGATGAGCATTGAATTGCAGACTTCATCTGTAACCATTATATATTTTGGAAGAGGAGCGGTGTCCAGGACCATAGAAGGAGCGGCGTTGAGGTGTCCAGACACCGCTTCTGGCCAATGGGCCCAACTGGGCATGACCAGAAAAGTTGGGGACAGCTGGATTGGGCTTGCCCTTGGAGTGCCCGCTCCCAGATGCCAGCTGTGAAGAGCACACACAGCCTCGTAGCAGCTACAGCCTAACCACCGAGGAGGGCGCTCCTGCGGCACCCTGGCCAGCCCAGCCAGCAGCTTGCGCAGCAGGCTGGCTGGCTGCGGGGACATTGACTGAGCTGCCAGCGGTGCACACAGGTAGGGCAGTGGCGGCACCCTTGGGGGAGGCCACCGCTAACGCCCGTTGCATTCCTGGATGCAACAGGCTGTCAGGCTAGTATCTGGATAAAATTATAATGGGCTCACAGGTCTGGAGGCCACACGAACCATGGGTTGTGCATAGCTGGAAAACATGGGAGCTCCACATGTACTCTCTTCTGTTCCATAGCAGAAGAAAGGTGGGGATATAATAGTCAATATTTTCTGTGATAGTCTCTCTGTTGCTAAGATTCCAACCAGTAGTTTGCTGATCATTTCAAAACCAGATTTAGTGTGACCAGTATACTGTCCCCTGCAGCTTGATACACAATTGGGTCAGAAACAAATTAAGATCTAGTGAGCAAAATTTGCTCAAGATCACCAGTCCCAAAGATGTTAAACTGACCTCAACCAGGGTCATAGACTTTTTAGCACTGGCCCAATGGAATGCTCTCTGTAGTGAAATCATGGCCCTGCTGGATGTGGGACCATTCCACAGGGGCTACAAGACAGAGCTGTTCCACCAGGCTCTGAGGAACAGTTAAGGCCAGAGATAATACTGGAAATCTGGTCTTCCTTCTCAGAATCATAGAGTTGGAAGAGGCCATCTAGTCCAACCTCCTGCTCAACGCAGGATCAGCCCAAGGCATCCAAGAAAAGTGTGTATCCAACCTTTGCTTGAAGACTGCCAGTGAGGGGGAGCTCACCACCTCCTTAGGCAGCCTATTCCACTGCTGAACTACTCTGACTGTGAAAAATCCTTTCCTGATATCTAGCCTATATCATTGTACTTGTAGTTTAAACCCATTACTGCGCATCCTCTGCTCTGCAGCCAACGGAAACAGCATCCTGCCCCCTCCAAGTGACAACCTTTCAAATACTTAAAGAGGGCTATGATGTCCCCTCTCAATCTCCTTTTCTCCAAGCTGAACATTCCCAAGTCCCTCAACCTATCTTCATAGGGCTAGGTCCCTTGGCCCCAGATCATTCTCGTCGCTCTCCTCTGTACCCTTTCAATTTTATCTACGTCCTTTTTGAAGTGAGGCCTCCAGAACTGCACACAGTACTCCGTGTGGTCTGACCAGTGCCATATACAATGGGACTATGACATCTTGTGATTTTGATGTGATGCCCCTGTTGATACAGCCCAAAATGGCATTTGCCTTTTTTACCGCTGCATCACACTGCCTGCTCATGTTTAGTTTACAGTCCACAAGTACCCCAAGGTCTCATTCACACACAGTGTTACCTAGAAGCGTATCCCCCATCCAGTAGGCATGCTTTTCATTTTTCTGACCCAGATGCAGAACTTTACACTTATCTTTATTAAATTGCATCTTGTTCTCATTTGCCCATTTCTCCATTGTGTTCAGATCTCGTTGAACTCTATCTTCTGGAGTATTTGCCAGTCCTCCCAATTTGGTGTCATCTGCAAACCTGATGAGCAGTCCCTCCACCCACTCATCTAGATCATTAATAAATATGTTAAAAAGTACCAGACCGAGCACCGAGCCCTGAGGTACCCCGCTACTCACCTCTCTCCAGTCTGATGAAACACCATTGACAATGACTCTTTGAGTGCGGTTCTCTAACCAATTCCCTATCCACCTAACAATCTGAAAATCCAGATTGCAGTCCTTCAATTTATCCATCAGAACATCATGGGGAACCTTATCAAAAGCTTTACTCAAAACACGTCTGCTCAGAACATCAGCTAAAACATCATCCCTTTTATTATCCCCCTATATTTACATCACCCCTCTCATCAGAAGAGAGATTGTAGCTTAGAAGGAGCTATTTTAACCTAATTCTGAATTATTTATTATTTTAAAGTTCATAGCTCTCTCATCTATCTCACAGGGTGTCTATTGTGGGGAAAGGATGATTTTAAAGTTTATATTTAATTTTTATTTTTATTTATAACCCACCCGGCCCTAGAGGCTCAGGTTGGTTTCCCCTTTGAAAAAGGATGGGTTATACATAAATTATTATTATTATTATTATTATTATTATTATTATTATTATTATTATTATTATTATTATTATTATTATTATTATTATTATTATTATTATTATTATCATCTCATTGACCAAATTCTTCCATGGAAATAGAATCAAAATTATACTCCTTCATGTACTGGTGTTTATTGTGGAAATGTAATCACTTACCTCCAGTCTGTGAGATATCTCAGGAAGTTTAGTAATGGCAGGTTCTTTGTATACAAATTCCTGTTCATCTAAATCTCCAAATTTAGCTCCATAAAAGCCAACACGGAAGTAAGTGCCAAACATTCTCTTCTGACCCTGATTGATAAATATTAAATTATATAATTTGTCTTCCTTTTAAAGTACACTCATTGTGCATAGTAATAACATTAGAAGATTGGTTATTTGCATTATTAACAGAACTGCTGTCTATGTACAGTTACTCCAATTTAAGCCCACTTAAATCAATAGACTTGCAGTCAAATGACTCTGCACAGAATTGCATTGTTAATTAAATAGTATTACATAGCACTTTCAAACAACTTTACCATAAATTATACTGGATAGATCGTGTTAATTATGTGGAATGTCCATGATTTCAGCATATTTCAGTTTTATTCCTATCACAGAACATATGCTACATTGATTTTGCAGTGGTAGCACATATAACCCTGACAGTAAAATCTACTGAAATCAATGTAAAATGGAAAGCAATGGTTTCACTGTCTGTGACAATGGAGCAAAAAATGGCATTAGCAATGACAAAACATCTGTTTTTCAAAAACGTTGAAACAATATTTGCACACATATTTAGCACTCAGCATATTTCCATGCCCCAGATCTGTGCTGTGAATTTTAAACTGAGAGCTGATATAGCACAACGGTAACACTGCAATTCTAAACACAAGTTAGAAGGACTTAAGTCTGTCTAGAACAGCCCTGTAAATTATCTGTATACTCAAGCAATATAGTGAGCTTAGTTTTAACAACTTTCCCGTAACAATTTGGAAATGTAGAGAAGAGGCAGATAGGATTAACACTCATCTGACTGTGTGGTTGCTATGAATGAATACCCAGTTGTTGACCATGGGGTTGCAGGCTCCTTCATAGGATGTTTTTTAGTCATCTGTTTTACCATACATATTCAACGAGCAAGATCCAAAGCTGCATGTGCACAGTTCTCTCTATGAAGGGAAGTGCTTTGATACATGGACAGTATTCCTTATTGTGCTGTGAAGCATTCTCCTTGTAGATGAGGACAGGCAAGCATGCCTGTGCATGCAGCAGCATACAGACATTGGACTTTAGTGATCACTGAAAACCATAAGGGCAAATATGGTTCTCATTATCCATCTAGTGCAGCAAGCAAAAAGAAGTTTCATTGTGCCGAACTCCGTATTACAGGCAGTTTCTAAGTTACACCATAAATTCCAAATGGGAATACAAACTAGAAAAGAGAAATGAGGCAATTTTGTACATTTGCAGAAGAGTTTATCTGTAAATAGTCATGATCCATAAATAATCCCTGCAGCCCTGTAACAGAAGTTACTGAATGGTACCTTAATTATGATGTTCTCAAAGGACTTCTGGAGTTTACTATGAGTGGAAGAAAGCTTCCTGAAATCTCGATGAGCCTCTAAGATGGGAAGGACAATCTTGTAGACTTCATTTACAGTTTCCCACAGTCCTCCCTTGGTAAAAAGAAAAAGAAGAAGAAACAAATACAAAACCAAAGTGTTAATTCCTTTATCATTTATCAGACAGGCAGACCACACATGTTTTAGTGTTTGCAGCACTGCAGCCTCTTAAGACAAGCTCAATCCTCATTGTGCACAACGAAGCATATCTGCACTTTGCAAAGGATCTGCTTTATCAATGGCACAGAGTTGATATGAGAAGGCCTAGAGGAGAGACGTTTTCTATTCCTACTTAACTGTGGTCTGATTAGGTCAAAGTACACATTAATGTAAATTATGTATGAGAAAAACTCAGATTGTATATATCTGTGCTTAAAGTGTACTGAGAGAAGGTAAATTTCAGCTCACAAGTGGCAGGGTAGGAATACCTAACATTCACCCTGATTCTTCACAAACACAAGGCAAGCATAAATTGACCCCCCCCCCCATTTTACTCACTGTGCTGAAAAGCTCTGCAGCTTGTTCTAGCAGCCCTACCAAACCATTCTCGGAGAAATATCTCCCAGAGCATACTCCATCTTCATCTGGAGACAGAACATCATCGGAAACGGCCGATTCCTCCAACACATTGGAAGAAATATTCTGAAAGAAAACAATGCATCCTCTTAGTCCAAATAATGTTCTTTGGCATACCAGAAAGGTCCCTCAGCACCAGTGTACCATTTCTGATGTTCCTGGCTTGTGGGATGCCATAAACACTATTCACAGTTGGGTATTTGATCTGGTGATCTTTCCCCAGTCTCTTAACTTACATATTTATGACATTTCTTGCTGAGAACATCTATATCTCCTAGTTATTCTTTATTCAAAAAGTATTCTACCGAAACATATACAGATAAATCGTATAAATCTGCTTAACTGATTGCTCTCATTCATTGTAGCATTCCAGTACATTGCTCTGTGAGGCACTGTGTGATTGTGGGGGGAAACCAATGAGTCATTGCATGCCTGCAGACTAGAGAGATATTGGAAGCAACATGATCAACGAACCTGAGCCAGGAACGAAGGGTTTTCCCCCATCCCCTATTTATTGATATACTGTTTGCACTGTAAGAGATGCAGACTGGAATACTTCTGCAACACAATCAGCATACAGAGAGGATATAATGAAAAAGAAGGCTGTTATAATATTCTCTTTAAAAGTCATTCAAGAATTTTCTCCAACAAATCTAGCTTACTTTTTCTATCTCTTCCTTTTACCACCTTTCTCTGGTTGTAGAGAATCACATTCCATACCACCAGTTGTAGAACTTTTCCTAAAGAGATGGTGAACTTTGTATAACTCCTGACCATGGTAAATAAAATATAAATATTCTAGCCATTCAATGACCTTCTATTATTATTCCCCTTGAAGGAGTTAGGCTCACAGGTCTCAGAGCACTTCGGGAAGTGAAGCTTAACATCTACTACACATTCCTTCAATTTAAAACACATGGAGAAATAAAATCTAAATAAAAGCTCTGCTCCTCCTTTAAGATTATATCTTGGTGGCTTGCTTCATCTGAAACGTTTATGTGTACCCTCTTCTTTGGCACTGGTCTTTAGCCTGTTTTCACCAATTCTTGTTTTACTGATTTTTTTTTAAGTAAAAGTATTCAGGGATCAACTCAGGCAAAATATCCAGTCCCTATAACCATGGAAAAACAATAGCTAACCTATGACAGTAATCTCTAAAGACATGTTTGTAAATAACTCTAATGTCCTGGAGGGATATTGTCATAATTATTCTGGAACAAACCTGAGGCCTAAATTCTGTTTTAAAAAGTGATTTAATTACCGTAGTAAAGCTGATATATTTTTTCCAGGAATGTAAACATGAATATTTGTGCATTACTCATCGTCTGTAAAAGCTGCTATTGCTTAAGAGTCTAATTTGAAAACATGTATGGGCAACAGGGTTTTGATGTTACAAGCCATTGCAAAATCTGAAATATTCTAAAACAGCTTTAGGTATTTGATATGCTTTTTACACAACTAGTAAGAAGTATAGTAACCTGCTCAAATTAAGCACCTCAAATTATGATGGGAAGCAACCCACAATGAGCTGAGTTAGGTAAACTCAGCTGTTGGAGTGGGATTTATTCATATTTAGGCCTGGAAGATCTGCATTCAAATACCACCACAGCTGAAGGCTTGACAAGCTGCTATTTCACAGCCTCAGTTCTCATTTGTTAAATGGAAACAATAATGTATTCCAGGGGTTTTGTGAAGAAAAGAATAATAGCATTTCCAGAGCTGCTACGTGGTGCTAGATCATCCTCTTCCTTCCAAGTCCCTCCATTAAACCTGCCACTTCTTTGAAACTTTTAGCATAACTCCTAGCCTCTGACCTCACCTCTGCACATAACTCAACTTGTCCCAGTTTTCCCTTGCCTTTTAAAAAAATCTCTTCTGGTCTTCCTTATTTCTTCTAGAAATGCCAGACCCTGAGGGACATCCCAAACTCTGAATCGTATAGGGTGGGATCTCTTGATGTCACAGTGAATGATAGTACTAATGGTAGTTCTTCCATATACCACTAAGAACTGTAATACGGTCTCTGTGAATGTGGTTAGTTACATGATTTTTAATAAATGTGACCATTTACCACATACTGACAGACAAACATGGAGATTAATTCCGGGCCCTAAAAGTAAATTGTAGTTATCAATAAGTAGTCCATCTAGAGCCCAATTATAGCCTCGTATCTCCAAAATACACGTGGAGCAGTTGCGACAAACTGACACAAAAGTCATCAGGCATGCAGACCCTCTGAAGCGTCCATGTTCTCTAGAAGAACTGGCATCTGTGGCCTAGATATTATATGTAATTCCAAGAGATCTCCAGCTATCACATGAAGGTTCAGGCAAAATGAGAATGACCTCTCAGCGGAACATGCAACCAAAAAGTGAAGAAACTGACAGACAGGCATGTACAGTGTAAATGTTCTATCTTTATGTCTGAATATATGCTTCTTACAGTGTGAACAATGATTGTAAATATCCAGTTTTTAAAAACTGCCAAAACATGTACCAGTTATATATGTTTTCAATGCTTTCCTCAGTGGCAGTTTTTACAGAGTATCTAGTTTCTGAGGTATGTAGGAAGACTCTTCCAGATACTTTCCCTGCCACTTTATCACATTAAGTACTTATCAGTAGAGTGCTACTAGCAACTTTGTAACAGCCATAAGTGCTTGATGATTTGTAAAGATTACCACTGAGGAAAGCATTGAAAATGTGGTTTATATAACCGGTATATATTTTGTCAATTAAAAAAAAACTAGTGCCAGGTTAAACCTGCAAGTAATGAACAGTAGGGATCCAGGTGGCAATGTTCCTGAAGACAAATAAAGTGTAATTATCTTGATGTGGCAAGAGGGATAGAATTCAGAATGCAACTGAGACAGCTTTGTTGCAATTCAGCACAGCAAAATGAAGAGTGTCGGGTTCAAACTACAAGTAATGGAGGGTAGGGATCCATCCCATAGCTGCCAATGCCATTTTAAAAGTATCTGTTTTTTTTTTTAAAGATTGCTATGAGGCCCCAATCCAGATCAGGTGCACAGTGTGGTGGCCTTAGGAGCTCTTGTTTCCCCCTATGCCTTTCCCTCCTGATATAGCCCCGCAGGCTGGGTATCACCAGTAGATCCCCCCCGGGTGTGAGTGGCTATGGCTGCTCTTATAGGATGGGGGAGGTGGGAGATTTTTAGACTGTTTTTTTGCTGTCATTATGTTTTATGATACTGTATTTTATGTGGGTTTTAACTTTGTTGTACACCACGACAATTTGGACGGGTCCAGGAGTGGCAGTTAACAAATATAAATAAATGTAAATAAATAAATAAGTGCTGCAACAGCTTCATGCCAATTTTTATAGAACTACACACTCCTTTAAAATGGTGTTGGCAGCCATAGGATGGATCTGTGCCTTCTGTTACTTCTCCCTTCACCTAATTCTTCCATGTCTCTCCCCCCTTCCCTTTATTTTCATTTCTTGGTCTCAAGACCTTCTCATCTCTATTCTGCTTGGCAAAGAATGTACAGATGAAATCTTTATCCAGAGGCCCTTGGTGACCCCCAACAAACTTGGGGACATGTCAGAGGCATCTAAAATTAGACTAGATGTGTGACTGTGACTGCAGTAGAGAATCCCCCTCCCAAAGAAAAATCAAGGCCAGCAGTCTGTGGGAAGGAAGTAGATGGGGCTGATACATGACATCTCCACAAGGACTCCATGTGAAGTGCAGAATCCACTCTTACCTGAAAGTTGACACTGCCCACTGGCAGGTAGCTGTGATCCTCCAGCATGCTCAGATATTCTGCAACTAGTGCAGCAGCATGAACTAGACACATAGCAGCCTCTGTATAACACTTTTTCTTGGTATGCTTTTCTGCCATGTTCTGGAGCCAGGTTAGTCTCAAGTCTGGTGATGTTTGATATCCTTTGGCAATTCTAACAATGGAACATGATAAAATGTATATTACATTTGTTTTAGGCTAAATAAAAAGTTTCTCTTCTCTTAGTGCACCAAACTGTTTAACTGCATTCAAATGAAACTATCAAGACAGGTATCTTTTATCCCCTTCTGATCAACAATGGATTTTTAAATATTCTGAAAATCTTTTCAGAGCTGTTAAAACTTTTGTTTCTCTGCTAAGAGCCAAGGTTAAATTCTTTGAGTTTGAGCAGTGCTCCTACAGAAACTACATAATAGATTAGAGAAATTAACTAATTCAAAGCAACAGCACTATTTCACATTTTTCTTTGCTACTCTTTGGCCGTTTCCACACGGTAGCAGCTGTGTGGGGCCACTGGCGTTGCGTTGCGTTGCTGTGAAGCTACATGCTCCACAGCTGTCTGTGTCCATATGGGGGACACAAGTTCAGCGGGACACCTGGGCCCATTCTGCACATGTTGGATAAGGCACTTTCAGTGTGCTTTTGCAGCTGGATTTTCCAGTGCGGAACAGGATAATCTACTACTAAAATGCATTGAAAGTGCATTATCCAATGTGTGCAGAATGAGCCCTCGTGTCCCACTGAAATAGCCCCCCCCCCGGGAAACAAAACAGCAGCAGATTAGCTCCACTACATGGAGGGGGAGCATGAGAGGTTCTTTATTTTGAAGGACGGTGGGATTGCACGGAGCACAAAATTAAAATAAATGCCCTGGTCCACTCTGCAGCACAGCAAAGCACCACCAAGCCAACCAGGGTATTGTTTGACCCTCTGGAAGGCCCAGCTCCTCCCCGTCCACATTGGCCTGCCACAGGACAGGCCCTGTTGGCCCCTGCAGAGGGCTAAGGGAACTTGGAAACTTCCACGTTCCATTAGCCCAGGGCTTCTGGAGCCTGATCCATACTAGGCCCAGGAGGCTGGTGACCTGGCAGTAACATCATATGGAAGTAGGGATTTGCCCTGCTTCCATATGGCTGCCCTCTTGGCCTTCTTCACCTGTGCGGAATCAGCCTTTGTCAAGACAGAGAAGGTTCATTTGGCAACTGAATTCCTGTCTGCTAATGAGAAACCCAATCAAGTGAGATAGGAAGTCTCAGGGCTACATTCTGCCTTCTTTACAACAGGGACAATATAATATCATAGTCACACTGTCACACTGCAAGATATTTCTGACTCTATGATTCTGTATCTAGATTGAAAGTCCGGCAGGGAAGGAGGAGAGCTCATTAAATCAAAGAGATCTGCATAGAGGTAGATGTGGTAAAGAAATATGCACATAAAAGCTTGAGGTTTACTCTCATTGTTGCTATCTAGACTTTCATACTAGCTACACCACAGATGTAAACTAGTTAAATAGACATTAAATCTTAGGGTTCCCTGGGATCAACAGCATGCTCTAATTACAAATTCTAGGATTCTTTGTGGTCAACCATAATACATAAACTATAATTTTTAAATTGATCTAAATTTGAGATTTATAGCATCTGGTATAGGATACTAATCACACAGAAAATATTTTGTTTAAAACAGAATTAAACTTCAGCACTCCAGCACTTTCTGGCTAAGTTGTAAAGAGAAATATTAGAGACCCACCTGTACATAAGGTCCATGAGCATCTCTGGATCTTCCTGGAACTCTCGCATTTTCACTGTGTCAGACAATATGCTATTCAAATTACTCAATAATTCTTCCACCTAATAAAAATAATGGGGAAAATCCATCTTTGTCCATTAAAATGAACAGAAAACTCCTGAACGACAACAAAAACTGATTTAAATAGTTATAGAAGAGAGTCAACAAAATATTCAGGAATATTTTGTTTATACATTATGTCTGTTCGAAAACTGTGCATGCAGTTGCTTGATTTATATGTTTTTAATATACATGTGGCTGTATAGCAATATGGTTTCTGGACAGTTTGTCATAATTAGGAATATTTTGGCGGGTTGATTTTGTAATGCAGTACTGGCTGAGATGCTGCAAGTGAAATGGACACAATTATGACTCTTGAGGTTGCAAGGCTGGATTGTTCATCATGAACAAAGTTGTTATGCCGAAAAGCTGAACTTAAGTGCCACTTTCTGGCAGACCTTCAATGCCAGCCATTCCTCAAACTCAGTCACACTGGCAAATAATACAGCACTGTTGGGCTTTTGCAGTAAGATAGAATCTCTTTTTCATGATCATCCTGCAGTTGTATGCTTTTCTTTTTCTCTACGTTCCTTTCTCCTGTTACTGTCATTAGCAAGATCATAAAGGGGAAAGCCCTGATTTCTTCTATGAATGTCCCCAAACTTAGCTTCTGGAGAAACAACTAATCCAACAAGAAGAACAAATCTTGTTTGTAAGACTTTAGGAATATATATTTATATTGTTTTATTTATACACAGAGGTTCCCTAAGGGGATAGCAGGAATGCTTCAAAATATTATATTTTCAGTTGATGATTCTAAGTGACTGTTGTTAAAGGGAGGTTAAAAAAGAACGTTCAAGCTCAAAATAGATTTAATTAATTAATTAATTAACATTTGGATTTATATGACCTCCCCCCCAGCATGCCAGCTCAGGGAAGTTTTTAACAGTATAAAACATCTAACATCCAAAATAGTTAAAACAGTTGAAACCATAAAGTGCATTCTGAGAAACACCAGGCCATGATCTTCACTTGTACATACTGCTCACATTCCAGGGGAGGATTTTAATGGGGGCCAGTTTGATGTTACACTGCTGTTCATTGGCCCCAAGCAAATGCCTGGTGGAAGAGCCCAGTTTTGCAGGCCCTTCATAGAATAATAGAGTTGGAAGGGACCTCATGGGTCATCTAGCCCAACCCCCTGCACTATGCAGGACACCCACATCCCTATCGCTCATCTACTGTAACCTGCCACTCCTTTGCCTTCACAGAATCAGCCTCTCCATCAGATGGCTATCTAGCTTCTGTTTAAAAATTTCCAAAGATGGAGAACCTACTATCTCCCAAGGAAGCCTGTTCCACTGAGAAACCGCTCAAACTGTCAGGAACTTCTTCCGGATGTTTAGATGGAATTTCTTTTGAATTAATTTCATGCCATTGGTTCTGGTCCGTCCCCCAGGGGCAAGAGAGAACAACTCTGCTCCATCCCCTATATGGCACCCTTTTAAATACTTGAAGAAAGTTATCAGATCCCCTCTTAGTCATCTCCTCTCCAAGCTAAACAGACCAAGTTTCTCCAAACTTTCCTCATATATCTTGGTCGCCAGAACTGTGCATGCTTCTGAAGCGGCGGCAACTCTTCCAGGAGCTCATTTCACCAGGTTGGGGCCAGGACCAAAAAGGTCCTGGTCCTGATTGAGGTCAAACGTATGCTTTGGAAGATATCTAATGAAGCCTTCCAAGAGCTGCATAAGAGAGAGGCTGAAGGCAGAAAGATTTGCCATCAAGGAGAAAGAGTACAGAGAGCCTAGGGTTGTGGCTTAGTCTGTCTAATAAAATGGAAAGAGTGCCTCAGCAGGACCAGAGGAAAGACTGCAAACAGTCTAGGGCAGTCTTCCAACAGGAAGGTTAATCAGGTCATTCATCATCAGCAAGCCTGTGGAATACTTTTACATTAAAAGGGAAAATGACTGTTAAAGCCTCATCTTGGCAACAGTATCTTGTCTCTCAGGATATGCCTATACAGGTGCATGTATGTATGTCTTGGAAACAAGCCTTTATGGAGGCATAAACATTTGGTTTGCAGTCATTTTAAAATAAATATTTCCCCCTATTTAAAGTTTGTCTTTTGTTTAGGCTTGGCACCACTGGGCTCAGACTTAATACCTATTACAGGGAAGGATCCCCCCCCCATCCCAGTGTCATACCCAAGCCATCCTCATCATCCCCTTGTGCCATCAGGATGCGTGCCTATGTTGAGGACACAGGTGGCCCCATTAACTCCCTCAGTGATGACAGCAGGGATGGCTCTGCAAGGAGTGCAGAGTGGAGATAGAAGTGGAGACACATGGCTTGCAGTGACGGAGGATGGGACCAGTGGAAGGGAGGACTGTTCTGGCAGCACCAAAGGCCTCAGCCACAGGGCTAGAGTCACAGAGCTGGAAGGGAATCCCAGGACAGAGATAAAGGGCAACAGGCATCCAGAAGTCACTGAAGCAAGTTGTAAGGCTTCTCTTTTTCCCTTGAAGGACTTCCCTCCCAGAACCAACAGCTGATTTGGTGCTAATGGGCCTCAGGGTAGGGGCGAGTTGCAAGCAGGGCTAGCTCCACCTTGCAGACCTGGGCAAGCACAGGTCCTGCCAAGAAGCTAAGTAATGTGGGGATAGTGTCTCACAGCCCCTGAAGCATTGCCAGGAACTGAGGCAGGTCCTAAGGCCAATGAGAGAGACAGGCAGGGAAGGAAAGGAGATATAAAAGGAAGCTCCAGTCACAGGCTAGAGAGGATAACACCCAGATCAATATGGAGGCAAACTGGGAGGGAGGAGTTCATGGATGTAAGGAACCTTCTCCTTATCTTTATCTGAAGTCTGAGGGGAGTCTCTGCAATCAAGGTGCATGATGACGGAAGCAACCATTCCTAAAGGCGGG
Source organism: Paroedura picta (assembly GCF_049243985.1). Taxonomy (NCBI): domain Eukaryota; kingdom Metazoa; phylum Chordata; class Lepidosauria; order Squamata; family Gekkonidae; genus Paroedura; species Paroedura picta. Next base: position 72,176,651 of record NC_135375.1, on the reverse strand, counting down.
CAGGTTGGGTTTGACATCTTTATTTCCAGGGGATCTGATCAGCGCCCAGATGAGGCTTGCTAACTAGTAGGATCTAATCAGGTCATCACAGAACTCACATTGTAAAAATGTTTGTAAATTTTTTTGTAAAAATGTTTGTGAATGTACAATATTTAGGTTTTGTCTGATATGTTTCTTAAATATATAATGCATGAACAGACTCTAAAGCACATCTCTTACCTGTGCAGGAAAGAGAGTTGGCTGCATATCTGCATCTTCCTCTGCATATGCCAAAATAGTTCGTAAAGATTTTCTGAGATATTCCTCACTGAAATCTGATGCTTTGCCAACCAGAGAAGCCAGTGACATTGTGACTTGCATTTTCACTCTTGCAAAATTCTTTGATAAAACAAAGGAGATCTTCAGTTACAAATCAAATTTCCATTAGCAGTGACTTCTGCATTCATGTAATTTAAATCCCTATATCTTTCCAACCATCTTAAGGAGAGTTTGTTATAACGACTATTGAATCCACCGTCTGAAATCCCATACATACTTACTTGAGAGTCAATCTCCACAAAATAAATATAGATAGAACAGTTACTTCTCTTTTACACAATAAAATAGCTTACTCAATATTACAAGCCCTTGAAATCCCAAGTAAGCCAGTTGGAGTTTTCCAAAGAAACAGCAGTTTGAACAATACGCCCACTTATTATTAAACATTATAAAATTGCACTATTTCAGTGTGACATCCTCTCAAATAATCAAACAAATCTGGTTAGAAAACTGTTGCACTTGCTTGTAACGGTTGTTCATTAACTTGTCACTGTGCAGGCACATATGGATACTGCACAAGTGTGCAGGTCAGCTGCCAGAAGATTTTCTAGCTAAACTAATAACAGACCAGAAGAAGTCCCTCCCAACTGGAGATGTTGGAGGCCAGTTTCCCACTTAATAGTCAGATGCTCCAAGAAGGGGCTTTGAACTCTTCCTCAGTCCTCCTGTGCCACTGCTATGAGTCAGAGACAATAGAAATTACAATACAGAAATCACTGACAGTGGGGTAGGAGGGAGGGATGTGTGCCTGCACAATGACTACTCAATGAACATCAGTTACAACTAAGTGCAATACTGTGCAATCCCACATGGGAGACCTCCCAGAGGTTGGGGTGACCAATTCAGTGGAAAACAGAATGCAAGACAGCTGCCCCTACTTAGGTCTCTCCCCTCTTGTAGTAACATCTACAAAGCAGTGCTCAATGAAAGTGTCTGCAGATGGCTGTCTTGCACACCACAGTCAACTGGATGCCTTGTTGAAAAGGGGCAGATGCTCATTGGGACCCTGTCAAATGTGTTCATATATGTGCAATGGACATTGGATAGATGCCTGTTTGTAGGCCCTCTTGACAGTAAAGACAATCCACCTAGATATCATTTGAAATTATGCACCTTTTCCCTTAGAAGTCTTGTGAAAGAGACAAATAATTATGGAGTCTTCTTGAACTAACTTGTTTTTTTAATAAATAAAATGGCAAAGCATGTTTCACATCTAATACGTGCAGCCTCTTTTCTGCCTCAGATGGGTACAGGGAGGAAAGTGGGAAGTGAAATATCCAAAGGTGAAATCTGGAAACAGCCTTAGACCAAAATCAAATGTTGGGCTTCAGCACTACCCTAAACCTTATAAATGGGCAATCCTTTCTAAGTGCTGTGATTTCACTTACTCTCCCTGCAGATGTAGAGAATGAAGAAGAAAAGTTGGGTTTTATACCTGAAGAAGTCTTAAAGCAGCTTACAATCACCTTCCCATTCTCTCCTCACAACAGACACCCAGTGAGGTAGGTGGAGCTAAGAGAGCTCTTTGAAAAAGAGACTTTGAAAAAACTAGTGACAATGACCACTGTCGGAGAATAGGAGGCCTGGGTTGAGCCCCTTGAGGAACCTTTTTGAAACCTTGTAGGAGAAAAAAGGGATTGTCCCCCTACAGGGGCATGGAAAGCAGAAATTGCTGCCAAATGGGCCTTAACAGATTAATTTAATAGTTTCTTTAGTGGTGATTCTGAAGACAACCTGTTTGGACCATTTTTGAGTAGGGTCTGACTTTGGAACCAAATGAGTCAGAACCACCAACAGGGGGCAAGAAGACCAGTTTGGGTGCTGAGAAAGCAGGCTGTTGTACCGAGAAAGATGTTTTTGATGCCAGGTTAGACAATGCAGTGAAAGCCTTTTTGCACAAAGCAACTTTTAATCAGGAGGTGCAGTCAGCCCTGGCTTTTGGGGTAAAATGCCGGCAGATTTTACGTGCTGATATTTTATGACTCTCATACAAACACATCAAACAAGCATCCATCATAATCTTCAATGAGCAACAAGAGTATTGATTTAACAATGATATCTTTCTTTTAAGAGGAAAAAATGAGGAGCTAGGAAATATTCTACTCCAATGGTGGCAAAGAGAGAGCTCTGGAGCTCCTCGATTTTTTCTAAACAATGTAAGAGAGTATAGCAAAACACATTCCAGATGGAGATAAAGAATTGCTGCAAGGGTGGAGCAATTACATCGGACTCAAAGATTAATTGCTGCACTAGAAATATGCAACTTCTAATTTGACAGAAAAACTAGGAAAGCATGAACACAGGCAACGCAGCCACAGTCTGAGACTGTATAAATGGGGATATCTTACACTGGTGGAGTTGAAACTGTATCTCATGAGGAGATAAAGGGTGGCACAAGCTTGAATCCTAGTGGTGTCCAAGCTACTACTGCAGTGCTGGAGGACTCTCTGGCAGATATCAGAACACTGCTCCACTTCCTCTTCAAACAGCATGTCTCCAAACTAAGGGAAAACAGAAAAAGATACTGTAACATGGGTTCTAAAGGGCTTAAAGAGCACATGATGATTGACTTCCAAGATTAGAACTCTATTTAGCTCTAAAAAGCAGCAACAGCTCCCAATATGGATAAAAATGTTTCTCCCACTATTCATCATACTTCATTTCAACGAACCTACCCTTTGTTTGCATCTTATATTTTTGCCAGCTCCTTCTAGAATGTATATGCAAAATGCCTTGCATGTACCTATGGTGTGTGGTGAATCGCAGCATCATAAAGGACAATGTTATGTGGCAAAACCATTTCAACTGGATCTGATTGTTTCAAAAAGTAAATTACTTGAACTGAAAAACAGACTATATTGACAACACAAAATAAAACCTTAATTATGAATTTCACAATTTCTGGTATTTCTGTATAATTAAGCTTCTCAGTAAAGTTACATTTCATGTAATGTAGGAATTCATTTTGAAAGGGCATTCATATAATCTATATACATACATAATATGTACATAATATGTAGGGCTTCTTCAGTGGATGTTATGTCTCCTTGACAAGTGGAATTTATATTTACAATAAAACAACATTGCATTTTGGGACAGTAACTTTGTTTAGTAGGATGCCTCTCCAACACCTGTATTAAATGACAAATAACAACCTGTTTGGACGTATGTAAAGAAGCCATTATATAAAATATGTCCTGGGCTGAATCTTCATGGATCTTTTATTCCAATCCCAGGTCGATTCAGTTCCTGCTGTCTACACTGAATGTGATTTCCATTTTGATTTTGGACTATTTAAATTTTTCATCTGCAACAAGCATGATTGATCCAGAGTGACCCTACCTTTTCCCCATGATATCCTGGGATGGATATAACCCCCAATATTTGAAAAATTGGCATGAGTAAAGGTGCATCTCTCTGCTTTTCCTGAACTAACTTGCTGCCTCAAGCCTCCTGGCTGATTGGCCAGGGCGTCAGTTCAAAGGCTTCCTCGTTCCCAGGTTGCAAGCTTCCCTTAAAGGGGAAACCCTAACTTCTCTTGGCAGAAGCTCCAGAAGCCCTAACTTCTCTCAGCAGAGATTTTCCTTTTGGATTTATTCCCCCTCCTCTGCTGTCTCCAATCCTCTTCCCCCTTAAAGAAAAGAAAGAGGCTCCTGCTGCACTTGGCTCCTGCTGCACTCCCCCCCCCTCCCCATTCTGAGCTTAATCGCATATAGAACACTTTTTGTTTCAGTGGGGGGGGGGGAATAGAGGAAGATATGAGTTCAAATCGATCTGAATTCAGCAGGATCCACAACAGAATAAACAAAGTGCAGAATCAGCCCTGGTTTCTAATCTAGTTTGTTGCTTCATTAGCATTGGGTCAAATCAGGCAAAATGCTGGGAATTTTGGTTAGAGAACTGCCATATGTGTGCACATGCCACTTTCCTGACTGAAATGATGATGAAGAAGAAGAGTTGGTTCTTATTTGCTGCTTTTCTCTACCCGAAGGAGGCTCAAATCAGCTTACAGTCACCTTCCCTTTCCTTTTCCCAGGTGGAGGTGATCAGTGGAGTTGCTAGTTCTTTATTGGAACAAAATGTAGGTTCTAACAAGGGTCTTTTTCCTAATCTATTTGTGGCCTGTATATCTGACCCAACATTGGAAACAGCAGTTCCATGCTGCCCATCGAGGTACAGAACATATGGGCGAAAATATGTAAAATCCTCCCTCAGCCTGCATCATGGTCCTGATGTAAATTAAGGGTTCACATGCCTGCTAGTTTTTTAAATGCCCCATACATGGAGTTCCCAGGATCTTGTCTGGTCTGGCTCTTAAGAAGAATTCAGATTTTGTTGCAAGTTGACAGATCTTTCTAGTTTGCTTTATTTTGAATGTTAAAGAAAGCTAAAAAATAACCCACAGGTCTTATCTTTTCTACTTTGTCCCATATCCATTGTCAGCAACATTTTCAAATTTTGGAAACAGAAGTCTTCACCTCATTAATTATCATTTTGTCTGAACAATTCTATGCAAATGGTTATTTTGATGGCTGCAGCATATGGATGGCAACACAGCATTCTATGGGAATGTGAGGTTTGAGTTCTAGGACTATGGCCTTAAGAAACAGAACAACAAACAACAAACTTTGCTGAACCAAAGCAGTTCTGGGAGACCATCCAGGAGCCACAAATATAGAATCACGACTTTCATAAAAGAACAGTAGCATAGAACTAATAATTTCATAATTAAAGAAGTAGTTTACCTTGAAAATTAATGTTCGGAGAGAAGCAAAACAGTGAGTTAAGAATGTTGTACTCTGATCACAGCTGAGAGAATTTACTAGGACCTTCAATACACCTCCCAAGAGGTTATCTCTGCAATCCACAGATGAACTTGCCTACAACAGATAAGATGACTCCAAAAATTAGATTTTATCCATAAATGTCATATCTTCACTATCCTTGATGCACTATCCCAGCTTCATATAATGGCAGTGGTAAAGAGTTGCTATTGACTGATGGCAACCACATAGGGATTTCAAGTCAAGAGGTGTTCAGAGGTGGTTTGCTGTTGCCTGTCTAGCAACTCCAGACTTTGTTGATGGTATCCCAACCGAATACTGACTAGTACCAATCTTGCTTGACTTCCGAGATCTGACTAGATAAAACTAGTCTTGGCCATTCAGGTCAGGGCTTCACATAACAGAAGGTGGAAATGAAGCCTCGTTGGGTATGAGAGGAGGAAGGGCATACATCCAGAAGGAAACGTTTTTTGGGGGGGAAATGAGAAACTGTGAATGGCAGATAGAACTGAATTCTTCAGATGAAATTTTTAAAAAATTGATTAAGAAACATCCTAGCATTGACTGAATGCTTAGCACTGCAATAGCACAGATGTTACCATATACAAGGCATCAAAGACACAAACATGTATGGAAAGAAAACCAAAAATGTATAAACTGATTCAGACATGGAGGCAAAGAATGTATTAAAATCACAAATGACACTACGCACAATAATCAGTGTGCCTGTGACATGATATAAATCTGTCACAATCTGAACATTTTGCACGGCAAGCAACAGCTGGATAGAGACAAATCCAACTTTTTGTTGTTCCATAACAACTAGCATGTAGCCAGATATGCAATATCTCACCTGGATGATGTTCTCTAGCATATCCAGGATGATCAAATTTGCTTCTGTAGCCAGGTTCCCACTGAGCAGAGCTTCTTGATCAATCTCAGCTTTTGTCCTAGGCAATAACCAAATACCCATATATAAGTTAATCATACACCTTTTTTCTTACAGACCACAGTAGCTGCCTTTAGAAATGAAACATATCTTTAGGCTCAAATTTCCTATCATAAATATCCATCTTTCTAATCTCTTTGGCTCAGTTCAGATATACAGTGAACCATGGGAAAGAAGCTTCATTGTAGTTTGATATGATATTTAACTTGAGAAGCCATGATTGTGAATGAAAAAATATGGCACGGAATGGTTCAGGAACTGCCATGGCTCCACTTCTGGAGGCTCCTGAATTATAGGAACGGAAATGCTGAGCAGATGGAACACAGCTCTGTTCCATGTGTTACCTGTGTGTTTGGCCCTTGTTTGGGTTCTAAACAAAGCTGGTTTGCTGGGAGGGCAGTATAGAAATGATAATAATAATACAAGTCCTGGTTTAGTGCAAGACCTGAATGAGGCAGAGTTTTATTAGGTAGGCAACTATTCACATGTTAGTAAGCATGTATACAACTGATGGGGGACCCCAAGACAAAACAAAACAAAACAACTCACGTTCACTCGTTTGAGACATGTTTATCAGTCACAACAACATTTTAAAAATCTGTGATAGCTCATAACTGAAGGGGCTTTCCTTCCATATTTCACACAATCCACACTGATTAAGATATCAGATCTATGTAGCAGGGTGTGTGTGCTAAGGAAAGGGAAACTCCTGGCAATGGCAGACAATCTGGTTCTGTAAATAGTCCTCGTTCACATAAAAAAAAAACTTGTGTAGCACCAAAATTACAAAGTCAACAGCAGCTTTTCAGGTTTTAATTATTGTCTACTGTTTTGTTTTAAATTATTTTTAAAATTAGGGCAGTGGAAAGGTCCAGGGTGGTGGTGAGGAATTTGAGTGCAGTAGAGGGCAGCCATCTGACTCTTCCTGCTGCAGCTGTGTTTTCCTAGCCAGAGACATTCTAAAGAGCCTTGCCATTGCTTCCCCCTTCCTTGACTTCCTTGGTGGTCTCCCATCCCACTGCTGACCAGGGCCAACCCTGCTTAGCTTCCTGAAGGAAATGACAGCTTCAGAAGGTGGCATGGAGAGGATCATGTTACTACTGAGCTTCTTCCCCTCCCCAGACTCTGTCCTTCCCAAGCTCCACCCCAGAGCTCCAGGAATTTCTTAACACAGGGTTGGCAACCCTTCCCCAAAAGTCTCCATCCTTGAGAGGCTGGAACAGCCTTCTCCTGCTTGCTCCTGACCATGGGATTTTCCACTGCTTGCTTCTCTCTCTCTCTCTCTCTCTCTCTCTCTCTCTCTTTCCTTATCTGTCTTTCTCCTCTGTGAGGATCCAGAATGACTTTTACAAAAAAATATAGATTAAAGTTCATATTGTTTTATAAGAAATGCTTAATGTTAAGTATTTAAAATATGTTGTTGTAAACAAGTGCAGGAACCAGCTGATGTTCTAAATTAAGGATATGCCTTGGTTCAATTCTAAGGGTAATTTTTATAACACCCGTTGACTGTAAGTCCTGGAAATGTTGTGTTAAAGTGGGATTTTTTTGTTGTGGCTTTGTTTTTATATTTACAGGCAACAGACATCTACAGTATTCAGCAATGCAAAACTTCAAGCAAATTGGGACTTTGGGGAGTAGAGGGAGGGATGATATTGTAATATTGTAATCAAAGATATTTTTCCTTGTTCTTTCTATATAAAAAATAAAAAATTATATTAAAAAAACTTATATGTTTTTTCCAGATTAAAACATGGCTGCTGCACAACTACCAAAATGTAGATAATACATTATGTTTTGAATTACAGTAGACTTACACCAGGAAAGAGGTTTGTGTTTGTATGTGTGGGCGGGGGGGGCACTAGGGATGTGGCCTTGGAGCTAAGAGTGTGGCAGCCCAGAAAAGCTTGGAAACCACTGTTTTAAAAGGCCATCTTTTGAAAATGCAGTTGCCACCTTTCCAATGTATGTGTTCATCCATTTATACAAACACAGATTTGCAATGGATCCCTGATTAGCAGCAGTGATAAACTGAAATAAACAAATGAAAAATCATGAAAGTAATATCATTCCTGCAGAACCATCTGTATGTAGTTGTAAAAACATTTTTGAGATGGTTTATGAATTTAAACCAAAAATAGATTGCACTGAACTAGACCTGAGGCCTTACTGAACATCTATGAATCCTGGAGTCTGTCTCATCGAATAATAGAGTTGGAAGGGACCTCATGGGCCATCTAGTCCAACCCCCTGCACTATGCGGGGCACTCAAAACCCTATCGCTCATCCACTGTAACCAGCCACCCCATTAAGCTTTCACAGAATCAGCCTCTCTGTCAGATGGCTATCCAGCCTCTGTTTAAAAATTTCCAAAGATGGAGAACCCACCACCTCCCGAGGAAGACTGTTCCACTGAGAAACTGCTCTAACTATCAGGAACTGCTCTAACTGTCTCACTTTGTGCTGTGTCACTAAAATAAATGTATGCATGGAAAATACTCCTGCCATATAAACTCCAACTGTATACTTGGGGTCATTAACATACTGCAACCACTATGCCATGAAAAAAATTCAGCCCAGTTTGGCTCACTCCAGCATTCTTACTGCACCAATCATGAACTGGACAGAAGGTCCCAAGACAGCTAATAGTTGCCACATCTACAAAGTGCCACTGAATGCAAAAAGCTGAGTGTGCAAAGCAAGTTAAACCTGCCATCCCCATGGGAATTCAGCCTGCATGAAATTAGCTCTAAACTAGACTTTGAGTCATAGAATCATAGAGTTGGAAGGGGGCATACAGGCCATCTAGTCCAACCCCCTGCTCAACGCAGGATTAGCCCTAAGCATCCTAAAGCATCCAAGAAAAGTGTGTATCCAACCTTTGCTTGAAGACTTCCAGTGAGGGGGAGCTCACCACCTACTTAGGCAGCCTATTCCACTGCTGAACTACTCTGATTGTGAAAATATTTTTCCTGATATCTAGCCTATATCGTTGTACTTGAAGTTTAAACCCATTACTGCGTGTTCTCTCCTCTGCAGCCAACAGAAACAGCATCCTGCCCTCCTCCAAGTGACAACCTTTCAAATACTTAAAGAGGGCTATCATGTCCCCTCTCAACCTCCTTTTCTCCAAGCTGAACATTCCCAAGTCCCTCAACCTATCTTCATGGGGCTTGGTCCCTTGGCCCCAGATCATCCTCGTCACTCTCCTCTGTACCCTTTCAATTTTATCTACGTCCTTCTTGAACTGAGGCCTCCAGAACTGCACACAGTACTCCAGGTGTGGTCTGACCAGTGCTGTATACAATGGGACTATGACATCTTGTGATTTTGATGTGATGCCTCTGTTGATACAGCCCAAAATGGCATTTGCCTTTTTTACCGCTGCATCACACTGCCTGCTCATGTTTAGTTTACAATCCACAAGTACCCCAAGGTCTCGTTCACACACAGTGTTACCTAGAAGCGTATCCCCCATCCAGTAGGCATGCTTTTCATTTTTCTGACCCAGATGCAGAACTTTACACTTATCTTTATTAAATTGCATCTTCTTCTCATTTGTCCATTTCTCCATTGTGTTCAGATCTCATTGAACTCTATCTTCTGGAGTATTTGCCAGTCCTCCCAATTTGGTGTCATCTGCAAACTTGATGAGTAGTCCCTCCACCCCCTCATCTAGATCATTAATAAATATGTTAAAAAGTACCGGGCCGAGCACCGAGCCCTGAGGTACCCCGCTATTCACCTCCCTCCAGTCTGATGAAACACCATTGACAACAACTCTTTGAGTGCGGTTCTCTAACCAATTCCCTATCCACCTAACTATCTGAAAATCCAGATTCCTATCCAAAATCCACGCTGCTGCTGGGAATCTTGCAGCTTCTTGCTGCTTGAGTAAAGGGGGAGGCAAGTGGCTCTCCTACATTCCTAGGGCCTGAGGGGATGGAAGACATCTCGTTTTACCCGGCAGCAAGAGATCAGAGAAAGGGCTTTGCAGGAATTCAATATCTCAACAGCCACCACTCCAGCTTCAATCAGCCCAGCACTGATAATGTAGGGAGAAATCACTACTCTCTTCCATTCAGTTCTGTTGACAGTTTTCATATAACCATAAAGAAGATGAGAAACAGGAACCCAGATATAATATTTTACTGATAAAATAATGCACTCATATTTTTGTTGTGAGCTTCACTGATAAAAAATGTTTACAGGTCTGAACAATCAATTCATTTAAAGCTAACCTCTCATAAATACTGGTGATTTATGTACTAGTGGAAGTAAAAAGAGTTCAGTTAGCCTCAGTACAAAAGAGTCTGACGCGGGTGTCTCCCTGGGATGCCTGAGAGAGAGAGAGAGAGCTTTTTTGGTTCAAGGAGGGGAAGTAGAGGGCCCTTGAGAGAAGCTGTTCAGGTGAAGGTGACAGAAATTCATTAAATGACTTACTTATCTAGCCTCTCGTTTGCTTGCCGCCAGTGTGTCTGCTCTCTCTTCCATCGCAAATTCTCATTCAGGCCTGGGAACCGGTCATTCCCTACATGGGTGATATACACAGATCAGACTGAAACGAATAGTTACATTTCTGAGGGATATTTGTTTCTGCAAGAAGATACATTCACAGTGATATCAACAAGGCAAACTGTAACTTTTTATACACAGAGGAAAAACAACCATATTTGATATGGAATAACTAAACTACCACAGATGGGAACAATATGCCCCCAGTATCAGCAAGGTCTGGATGGGGCCTGGGGGTAAATTGGCCTAGAAGCATAGATAAGAAACAAACTATGCTGCAAATTCCAGACCTGGATGAAATGAACACACCATGAGACTCAGACAGGAGAAGGCTTTGGATAATATACGTTTTCACATATTCCCCTTGTGGTTCCCTTTGAACCCTGGAAAGATCTTCACTGGAGTAGCAGAACCCACTTGGACAAAAAGCAGTGTGGGCTGGGATCTGCGACATGGAGAAGTCACTGGGCATCAAGGATCTCAATTCTCTCCCTCACAACTACCTCAACTTGACCACCTTTTTGTCTATGCCGGTCCCCTGACCCCAGACATGACTTTCATGGGTAAAATGGGTAAGGGAAACATGGGGAAAATGCATGTCCAGTGCTTTCCATATGCATTACATTGGCAGTTGGTTGGATACAACCTCTAAATGGGAGGTATGGAATGAATACCCTTCTACTTCTTTCACCAAGGCCAGAGGCAGGTGGTTACCCAGGAATCACCTTATCCTCCAAAGCTGGTATATTTGGAGACTAATGGCTAAGACTGGTACTATTCATCTTTTGCTATTTTCTGTTCTCTGCATTGTTTCTTTCATAAAGCCCATCCTTCTCCTCTGACATAGTAGGCTTATGTTAGGAGCTTTTTGAACTTCTGAGCAGCCTGAGATCATATGGGAGGATCCTGTGCTTTTCCATATGGGAGGAATCTCTGGTGTAATTTCTTCCCAAACAAACATTATTCTGGTCACATTTGCAGAGGAAGAATGCATGTGGTGCACTCCTCCCATGTGACTTCGGAGTCTTGAGTGAATTGGAAAGGAACCAGGCTGGTACGATTCCTGTACCATTGCAGCTATCTTTGCAAGGGCTTAGGTGATAAGCTCTTTCAGCAACGACTGCTTCTGGAATTGTATGGCTGTGGTCAGAATTTAGCATAATGATGATATTATTAACATTAAAAAAGAAATCCTAGAAACAGGTAGTGCACAGTGACTAAGATAATGAGCTGTGATCCGGAAGGCCTCTGGTTTTAATTTTGCATGTTTACAAACTGGCTAGTTAGGTTCAGTAACCTGCTCTCTTAGGCTCAGTTCCCAGTTCAACAGTGTTGCAGTTAACTGTGACTGCCACTCATCTAGTTGTCCCTGTGCAGGCACACGTCGCATCCACACAGGCCAGCCATCAGAATGCTTTTGTTGGCTTACTAACGGAGCCAGAGGAGCTCCTCCAATCCTCCTCAAAAGCAATTTCCCACTTAACAGTCATGTGCTCTGGGAACAGCCTCTCCCCCTCTCTCAGTTCTCTTTCTATTACTTCTTCAGTCACTGCTAGCTTTCCAAAGGATATTTTAGTTGCTTTTGAAAAAATTTATATCTACAATTTGCTTGTGGATTCCTTGATAAAAATAAATGGACAAACAGCATACCAGCTGGCATTCTGCAGCGCCTCATCATTTCACCCCTGGCTCCCTCTCCTCTTAGTAAAGCCTCTTCCAGGCGGGCTTTTACATCTCTTGACTTCTGGAGGACTTGAGTGCTGACTTTGTCAGAACTCTGCTTACCCTGAATCAAAATAAGGAAGTAAAGTTAAGCAGTTAAACTCTCTTACTGATGTATCTAGATTAGTGTACCTTTAAACACACACACAATCATGAATCTAAACCTAGTTATTTGAAGCTAGAATTTTGCAGGGGGATGCTAGGAATCCAACACCATGCTAGGAATCCAACACCAGGCAACAGAATTAAAAATGAGCAGATCCTGGATTGGATGACAATCCACTTACCTTGTACTCAAAGGCTGAGACACAGATGAACAGAAGGTCTAAAATCCGGTTCAGCTGCACAGATGGTAAGTCTGAGATCCATTTCTTAATAAGATTCTGATCAGCATTTTTCATGATCCATAGGAAACAGATTAATAAGGAGCGGGTTGTTTCTGGACTTAAAATGTTGGATTGTTTGTATGGCTAGGAGGGGGTATATTAAGTAGTTAATAAAAAGGAAACAACAGAAATAAATCTACATCATCTATATAAGAGTAAATATTAACAGTGTCAACAAACATCACAGAGAACAGGAAAGGCTGTTTCTCAATCCAATGCAAAAGGTGAAAAAAGACTTCTGTTGGTGCAAAAAGACTTCCATTATCCATTGAAGCCCTTCTCTATTAGCATAATACTTGATGGAAAAGCATCACAGGATTCAAATGGAGATTAAATGGTGAAGGGGTTGCTGATTGTTGCTTTGGACACCCTTTCCAGTTGACAAATAGGCATTAGCCATGTAGATCTTTTGCAAAGCTTACTTATGACTACAAATATTAGCAGAGAAGATTCTTAGCTACCTGTTTGAAATGTAGCTGTTCCTAATTGATGAAGAGCTGAAGTGGATCTGCCAGACAGAGAGGGCTCCATTTTAAAAAGAGCACATCAGGCAGGGAAGATCCTAACGTATTCCCTGATGTGGCTTCTAGCAGCAGATATATTAGCTGGACCTATCTCTGTTCTGAACACATCTGTTTATGGCCTGCTGCTTCACAACAGTCTAGACTAGGCTTTCTTGATGGCCTTGGAAGGGTCACCTAAATGTTAAACATTTATCAGGTTATATGACCATATATGTAATGGTGACATGCCCCCCCCCCATCCCAAAATGGCCAGTGATGGACCTGGAAGGGTTAGGAAGGCAAGGAACCCTGGGTGGGCATGTACACCGCTATGCTTTTCAAGCATATTCTTCAGGCTTCGATCATACCACTTCTGGGGTTTCTTGACGCCTGAAGAATTTTTCAAGGGTATCTTAAGAGTAAAACAATTGAGAAATGCTTGTCTAGACTAGAGCTACGCACCCTTTGCTTCTCTTTGCAGGTGAAAATAGCACACCTAGAAAGAGCAGCAGCATAAAATTCAGAAAAAAATAGAAACATTTCTTTGGGTGCACACACATCTTTCATGTTAGGCCAACCAGAAATCCTAAAACTAGCTCTTGTGAGACAGTTAAACAGAGCAACAAAAAAGAGTTGTTTGTGCAACAATGCAGTGGGAGAAGACTTACCAAAGTGGACATAGTTGGACCAGAGATCCGTAGAACATTAAATTGGTTTCCAGCAATAGCAAGAGCAATGTTCTGGTTAATTGGGTTTGCAGCCTCTTGTTCTTCATCTAGGGTTCCACTACGTCCTTTTCCACCACGACCATCTGAAACTACATTAGAAATATTTTGCCACTCTATACCATCTATAGCTGGATGTTAATTTCAGCTAAGCTATCAGAAAAATAGTGTTCTAAAACATTTCCAAAGAATATTTCAAATTCTTTCAAAAATGAGACAGAATATAAGGTAAAGGTAAAGGTATCCCCTGTGCAAGCACTGGGCCATGTCTGACCCTTGGGGTGATGCCCTCTAGTGTTTTCATGGCAGACTCAGTACGGGGTGGTTTGCCAGTGCCTTCCCCAGTCATTACCGTTTACCCCCCAGCAAGCTGGGTACTCATTTTACCGACCTTGGAAGGATGGAAGGCTGAGTCAACCTTGAGCCGGCTACTGGGATTGAACTCCCAGCCTCATGGGTAGAGCTTTCACACTGCATGTCTGCTGCCTTACCACTCTGCACCACAAGAGGCTCTCGAGACAGAATATAGTTACATATTAATAAAGCCAAAAGCATCAGATAAAAGCGAACGGTGAGAAAACAGATTTGCAAGAGGAATAATGAAATATGGTGGTCACTCAGTCACCAAAGCCATGCCACCCACTGCCTATCAAAGAATGGCAATGAATGAGCAGACAAAACTTTGGGCAATATTCAGGTGGAATTCCATCTCTAAAAAACTAATCTATGAAGCAAGATAGAGTGAAATGGCAAAGGATGATTTTGCTAGAGATGAAGCTGTCTTCTAATTGCATAACATTATCGTTAACAATACATAAAGTTCTCTCTCTCTCTCTCTGAAACATCCACAAAGGCCTTGGATAATTAACCTCCACATGGCAATGTATGTTATGAGGAAAGCTGAGTTAGCCAAAGAGAACTCCTCTGCTCTTAATTTTAAAGTGAGCCTTATCTGATCAGTTTTCATATCTGTGCAGTCTCCTTAGCAGCGTTGTCATCAATAAGCCTATGGATGAGGGATGGGGGAGTAACAGGAGGAAAAGCCTTTACACTGGGGTTTATCTTTCTTCCAAGAAATCCTGCTTACAGTAATGTGATCAGAGAGATTCTTCAGCCATGTGAGAGGCAAAAGCTGCAATTCCACAAAGCGGTTCACTTTTGAGAATATATGCATGGGATCAGGCTGTCTAAGGGTAGAGGGCAGGAGGAAATTGAACTTGTGATGATATTTCCACCATGTTATTCAAATGCTCAGTGATCAGCATGCTTGCTTTCTGGTTTTCAGGAAAAAAAAGGAAATCACAAGGCAAGATAATGTGATAGTCCTCTCTGAGGAATTATCTTGCCTTGTGATTTCCTTTTTTTCTGAGTTCATATTGAGGAATCCATGGTTTTGTACTTGCTTTCTGGTTTTGACAAAAGAGCTCAGATAGTTCAGATGTCAGTCCAAGAAGAACTGAGAGTAGCTTGCTTATCTCTAGAGGCTCTGGAGACATCTGCCTTGGGGCTTGACTGTAGACTTGCCCAGTCAAGCTTCATAGAGGCAAGAAATTATTTCCAGTAGGTATTCCCGCGTCACTGGACCCAAGATTTAATGTTGGTGGCCAGCTGCAGCCCAAAGAACACCTCTTTCTTAATGCATGGTCACTCCTGCTGCTGACTTTCCTCCTCCTACTGTAGTATACTGGCTCTACTACAGAAGACAGAGTCAGATGGCCAAGGAACTTCAACTCCCACTTGGTACATGCATTTAAAAGTAAGCCACTATGTTGCTTCCTAGCAAACCTCGTCCCTTTGGTCTTTCCATTGCCACTTAGGCCAGGACACATATGATATCTTGCCTGTAAAATCATGTAGCTGTGGAAGTGCATCCAAAATTATTCCAATCAATGGCAGGTAAAGGGCAGCAACTTTCCTTTTCACTTCTGGTTTCATGCAGGATTTGTCCAAATCATGTGAATTCAGTAGGCTGTGGATAGCACTGACAGCTTTTTTCTGTACCTTGCTTATTCTGTTGGCACAAAGAAAGAACAATTATTCCTGAAACATGAGTGAGGCTGTGGATAAGGTTTTAGCCACAAGTTCCCAGGTTGTCCTGTATGTCAAGCTACACATGCAAGTGAAAGTTCTGTATTCAGGCCACCTCATAATTTTGACACTTGTCTCAGGCTCTTGGTGACCCCATTCTGATTGAGACTGTGACCTGTGGCACATGAGCAGAGGAGATACACACCATTTCTCAATCAGAAATGACCTTGGAGAGCTGCTATTTACCTTGTTGGGGAAACTTATGCATAGCCCATCAGTTCACAAAAGTTTCTGCAATGAGGCAAACAGCAGCTCACCAGAGCCATTTCAGGTCAGGGAAATGGCATGGAAGGGGAGCTTAAGCTACCTCTCCCATTAAGGACCCTACTTGCCTGAGAGTTAAGATTCAAACATTGCTGTGAGTTCTGAATACAGAGTGCCCAGGACTCATCAGTTTTGGCAGAAATGGGGTAGACTTGGAAACAAAGTAATGTATTCTCAGCAGAACAGAAGACATACTTTATTCTCAGGAAGTACCATGATCAAGACTCAAGGTCTTGAACCATAAACATAAAGGTTCGAAGCTGGAAGCTAGCCTCAGAGTTCTCAGAGAGTCCTCAAGTACAGAATGGAACATGGGTGCACACATTTAGCCTCTGTGACTGGCAGGTAATACGTAGACCCTTAATTGGCTATGCTGGTATAAATATTAGGAACCCAGTCTTCTAACTTTGGTTTGCCACTGGAGTAGTACTTTTATATTTCATACTTTTATATTTGGATTAATCCAAAACCAAACAGTGCACCTCCTAGGTCTGGGTTTGAGTACAGACACCAATGGCTCAAGAGTGCTGTGGGTATTTCAAGAAACTTGACTGATAATTCAGTGTACATATTCCTCATAATACACTAGCACTGAGCACACAGCAAGTCCTTTGGGAAACTCTGAGGCCCATTCCGCACAAGTTAAATGTAGCAGGAGTGTGGCAAATTGTAAACACTGCTAATTTGCAGTTATGCACGACGTCGCACACAATCTGCCACACTCCTGAAACCGATCCGCGAAAAGCGCTTCGTTGTAGCGCTTCCAAGGAAATCCCCAAAAGTGGATTCACCCTCTGGAAAGTGCTACACTCTTGCAAACAATCTGCAACAGTTTCGAAAAAGTTCTGTGCGTTACCATTGTTGCAGTTTCAGCAAAGTCCCTCCCCCTGGCTCTCTCCTCTGAACTTCGCCATTTTTTTTTTCTCGGAGCAAGTGGAGAGCAATGAGCCAGCGAGCCTTCATTCACCCAGCGAGGCTTCTCCGGCTGCAGTCCCTCCACAGAGATGCTTTAAAGCTCCCCTCAAGTCACCAAGCACAACACAGCCCCGTTTGCAAGTTCCCTTTATTTTCGGCCGAAAATCGCGCCTGTGCACGGGGGGGGATTTATTTTTCACTCGGGGGACCATGGCAACAATGAATCAGCAGCTCACATGCCAGCTGCCAGTTAGTTGGGTCTCTACGTTAGGAGGAAGCAAGGAATCAAGGAATCAAGGCATATTTGTTGCAACATGTGTTTTTCTTTTTTTTTTTAAACCTGTTCTTAAAGGGAAAGGGGCTTTTCCGGAGCATGGTAACAACCACCCATTGGCTGCTCGTTTTATTGATGGCCAGGAGCAGGACAAAGCACGGAAAAAATCGCTTCCTTTCTAGCGATTTTTGGCGAGACCGGAAACCTGTGGGAAACGATTGAAACGCTACTGGATTCCACTACAAAGGCAGGTATGCGTTACGCCAAATTCCACTATTTTAAATTCCGTTATTTCTTTTTGTAAGCAATTTGCCACATTGATCCTTGTGCGGAATGGGCCTGAATCCTACCCTTCTGCTTCAGTGTCCAGAGCGGCTGCCAGCTCGGTTAAGAGAAGGCCAGTGAGGAAGTGCTGCTGTCGATAATCTGCTGTTAGGTCAAACATACTGGCAATTTTTTGATCCTGGAAACTTGAACAGGAACTTGAATTCTGTAAAAGAAACATGGGGTGGGGTGAAAGAGTGATTACATTCAAATTTAATGCATGTATTTCAATGCATTAGTTAAAATTAAAAACAAAATTTTACATAATGCCAAATTCCCCCCCCCAAAAAAAAGGAATTGGAAAAAGCTTGACAGTCACAGAATCTTGAAGGATAAATGTACACTAAGATGCCAGTGGTAAGGATGCTTTTTATAAGAAAAATACTTTTTAAAACATAGCCTTTATTTTCTTTGAAGCTTTTGCATGTACTAAATGATGCATTTATTTCTTGTAGAAATGCTTTATATATTTTGGAAAGCTCTTCTTGGAGTATATGAAAAACTGTTATTCTATGGTGAGTTGTTTATTGTTAAGCTGTTTCCAATGCATGTTTTTTTTTTAATTTGGCATAATGTAAAATATATACTTTGAATTGTATGTCTTGTAGGATTATCAATAGAGAAAAATCATATTGACAGAAATGATACTTTCTTGTGAAAACTTCAAGCAATAAACAGAAGGAAAAGACTTTGTCCAACAAGTCTTGCAGAAATTATTTATTATACTTCAAGCCATTATTTGCATAGGCATTTCTTCTGTTATCCCGAGAGGTCCCCACATCATGCTTCATATGAAGAAAAAACTAGATTTAATTTCTGGTTTCTCTGTTTAAAGGATAGAAACAAAACTACATGATATATTTTAATGAGTCAGTTCTAGGTTCCCCAGACCAGACGTGCTTTCCCTACAACTATTGGTGTTTTTAAAGCCTGAGGAGATCCAGTTTGGCGCAGGTCCTCAGCATGCAGGGAGGAAAGTCTTTGGCCTTCACCCCTGCACTATTTTCCTGAGCTGAAATGGCCCCCCAAAAGGAGCTGTTTACCCCAGTTTGGAGTTGCATGTGCATAGAATACTCCATGGACTGCAATAATGTTATGCAAATAACCCTCTGGGTTGTTTCAGCTTTAGAAGAAGGTTCAAGGGGGAGGCAGGAGCCCCTGTTCCACCCTGATGTAGTCTTGAGCTAAATAAGCCCCTGCAAGTTCAAAAATGATGCTCCCTGCAGCTGCTGCCTGGCTGCGGGGAAAGTGAGCCTGGTCCAAAAATGTATAGTGGATTTTCGCAAGGCTACTTCATCTTCCAGTTTGGTGTAGTGGTTAGGAGTGCAGACTTCTAATCTGGCAAGTCGGGTTCGATTCTGCACTCCCCCACATGCAACCAGCTGGGTGACCTTGGGCTAGCCACAGCACTGATAAAGCTGTTCTGACTGAGTAGTGATATCAGGGCTCTCTCAGCCTCACCCACCACACAGGGTGTCTGTTGTGGGGAGAGGAAAGGGAAGGCGACTGTAAGCCGCTTTGAGCCTCCTTCAGGTAGAGAAAAGTGGCATATAAGAACCAATTCTTCTTCTTCTTCTTCCAAGGCACATCTGACATACAAGATCTGAATTTTTACAACAATTTGACAGTTTTGGGCAAAAATAAATGTGAACATGGTATGCAAGTGCTGCTTGCCAAATGACACCAATAAAGAAAGAAAGAAAAATTCTGGAAGAGAAAGGAATTGCTAGGGTCAAGCAAGCAATTACTTTGAATATATGCAAGTGCAAATATGTAGCCAATCCACTGGTAGTATTTTCTTTTCTTTTTTAAGTTGTATTCGGGGCTGAAGCCTGTTTCCTGTTCCCTGATTCATAGGAGTAGCTATGGTTATTCAAGAAGTAAAGTGCCCTCTGCGTATGCCCCAAGGTACCCTTCATATTATGATAGCTTCTCATGCTCCTAAAATACAAAATCTATATGAGTTGAGGCTTGATAATATGCAAATTGTGCTGAACACAAATAAGCAATGAATTATTACTCAGCAACCCACAACAGCCAACACTGTACCAAGCAAGTGCTACTCTTGCTGCATGCACCACTTTTAGTTGGCAGAGGATTTGCAGTGGGGTGAGAAGTGCTCATTGGCTAGCCAGAAGCACTATTGAATCCTGCAACAGAAGCAAAAGGCACTGCTGACTTCAGAAAGTCTACTTTTGCAGGATATCCTTGGATGTAAAAGGAGATGATGCCCTTTGCTAGCAGTGTGAGGTTCCTGTCCTGAATATTGCCTTCTTAGCTCTAAGTCACTGGATTGCATCCCGATGGATGTGCTCAGTTGTTTTTAAATGTTGGACTCTAGTTTCCAAATCCTTGAGCCAAGAATCAGCAGTCAGCAAACAAATTTAGAGAAAGCTCCAAGACATATTTCAAGCACTACAAAGACAGTCTCAAGAAAAGACTTCAAAAATGGCTCTCTGTATAGCTATGGCGGTTTGCAGCCACCAGGAGCAACCTTTACAACTCTTGCTGACAACTTCAGGTCTGGATCTATCTTTAGACATTGTGACTCAAACATTTTCTGGTGTGGCATATTTAATTAAAAGATTAAAAATTTGTTAAAATTATTATGGGTGTGCTACATGGACTTTCTACCTCCAGCAGAAAAACATGTTAGAACTACTTTAGGCCCCTTCCATATTGTCTTGTTAGAGACATTTTGTACTCCTTTTATAGCTTTCTGTGGGTATACATATATATATCAAACTGCTTTATACTGAATAAAGCCATTTGTCCATTAAGTTCAGCATTGTCTACTCAGACTCACAGTTGCTCTCCAGGGTCTCAAGAAGAGATCTTTCATATCACCTATCACCTGATCCTTTTAAGTGGAGGTGCTAGGGGCTGAACCTCAGAACTTCATGCCAATCAGAGGTTCTACTGCAAAATGCTAAAAGCCCTCCTAAATGTTATTAATGCAAGACTGAATATGGAACAACCACTGTCAGTTTTGACACAGTCCTGTACAAGAGGAATGGTCTTGCAAGAGTGCGCCTATCCCATTCCTCAGAGCACACACAGAGGGAAGTACTCTCTAAGGTGAGAGGCACAACATGAATTCACTTGCTAAAGCTCTCAAAGGATCCAGAACTTGCTGTGCATAATTGTGGGCTAAGAGAGACTACAACAACAAATTAAACGATTTCTGCCAAAATGGCTAAGGGTGAATGACAATATAGGGAGGACAGCAGCCTAAAATGTTCTGAAGCCAGCCTGATGCTGGAAATTTAAATGTCAGTCCCAGAGCACAATCTAACCAGCTGCATCAGAGAACACCTTTAAAATGCCAACAAAAAGGGGGGGCCTTAGAAAATAGGGCACAATCCAAGTACTCCTTGTGCTGACCTCTAGAAAGACAGCTTGCCAAGGGAAAGTTCATATTGTATAGAATTTCTCTCTGTCAGCAGATATCGAGTCCAAACCTCAATCTGACAGAATACAAATGCTCCAGCCATGGGACTTTTCCACTCTTCCATATAAGCAATGAACTCAGAAAAACTTTTGCTTATTTTATTTGTCATGACATTCCAAATACTTTTACAGCATATTTTGCTATATGCAAAGATACAAAATACTTTTGGTTGGAATTATGATTTGCAACAGCAATAAATATTCTGTAATGACTGAATGCATTTGATGGGTTGTCACCCTTTGGTAAACAATCAGGGTGACTCTCCAATGCTTTGAATGACCTCATTTACCTTTTCTGATAAATGGCACAGATTTCTATGTCTATGGTGATGTCCAGCTGATTCTAGTTTACTACTAGGCAGGAAAGATTGTGTTGCTGATGGAAGGGAGGGAGAGTATTCTTTCCTGGGCTCATGAAACTTCTTTATAAGGTTTGCTAATTCCTCTCCATGGCTGGCCTGCAAAAGCACGGGAGCCATGAAATGAACTACAAGTAAATACTGTCCTTCCAAAGTGTCTAGTGAAGTGCCTGTCCACCTCAGCAGTCATGATGTGGAGAAATAAGAGTGTTTTATAACTGTGGCAAAATCATGTTGCATTGGAATTAGTTTGTTGGGGTGGGGACAGACTGCTTTGTCTGTCTTGGCAGAGTTATCTAAGGAAAGCGGAGCAGCATAAGAAAAGCTTACCTAGCCAAACATCAGGAATGAAAAATGCCATGTAAACCCAAATTCCTAATCTATAAAAAGTGGAAAATAGGTAACCCACAAAATGAGAAAAAGCCAACAAACCAAGAAAAAAATGAATCACAATAAAAAAACAAACTCCTCAGATGCACATAAAAGGAAAGACTAGAATATAAAAAACAAAACAAAGATTAGTTCCACAAAACCCAAAACAACAAGAAAAATAATACATTTCCCAAACTGCTTTAGTCCAGTGATCAAATGTCTCACCACCCCTCCTAAGATGAAAGGATGGAGGAAAAGCTGGCAGGTAGCAATAAATTAATAACTGAAAGTAATCAAACCAGCCTTTCAAGAAAAAAGTCCAGCACATTCCAGGCAGGATCTGTCCAGCCAAGCAAGGCCTGGTGTCTCTCAAAGGACACAGCACAGCACAAACATGGTGTCAAATGGTTAGTGTAACAGATGGCTGCTGTTTCAAATTTCCCTTCTCTCCATGAAAGATTGTGAGTTTGGAATACCATGTTTCCAACAGTGGCTAGCTAGCTGGCTAGAAATCTGCAAGTAAGGCATGAAGCAACAGTTCCCTCCTGAGGAAGACTTCATTTAGCTGTTGTCTGTAATAGTTACTGAAAAACCTTTTGTCCATAAAGTTGGCTAATACTCCCTTATTTCTTCTATACAGAGCTACCTGCACATTTTTGAGCATTCTTAGAAGGACTTTCCTTCATCATCTGAGAGAAACAATTAGTTACTATATATTAAGGATTAGAGGACATGCCTTTGATCTATGATAGCTTGTTTATTCAAAACTGCTATCACATATCTGCTATCATATGACATATCCTAATATCACTTCTAGGAGTGATGATAACAGGAAAGGGTGCAATAGAGACAGTAGATCAATAAAGTACTACCTGTTGTGGTGGTTTTTAAGTTATGGTTGCTATTTAGGTGTGATTATAGCCTTACATCCCTTCTTGGTATAGTGGTTAGGAGTGTGGACTTATAACCTGGTGAGCCTGGTTTGATTCCTGGCTACCCCCCATGTGCAGCCAACTGGATAACGTTGGGCTCATCACAGCACTGATAAAGCTGTTCTGACCGAGCAGTAATATCAGGGCTCTCTCAGCCTCACCCACCCCACAGGGTGTCTGTTGTGGGGAGAGAAAAGGGAAGGCGAGTGTAAGCTGCTTTGAGACTCCTTCAGGGAGAGAAAAGTGGCATATAAGAACCAGCTCTTCTTTTTTTTCTTCTTCTTTTCACTGAACCAGCTAGTTCATGGGAGTTAGCACTGAGTAGAATGGACATTGTCTCCTTTCTTATGGTTGGCGAGAGATCAGTGCCTTGAATCTTAGTTCCAGTCATCTCCCTAGTCCTGAAATACAAGCCAATGCATCAGAACACTGGTGTGCAGGCAACCTGATGCATGTAACTTGTCAATTGTGTACATTGGATGCTACCAATTAAAGGTGGTTTGAATTCTATGCAGATTCTATCCCTGCTTTCTCCATACATAATTACATTATTTTAGAACAGTTTGAAAACATTTACCTGAGATGACAGAGAAGGGGAGGGAGATACTGGGCTAGATCCTGATGGCAAGAAGAAAAGATTCAAATTGAGGTAATGTTCATGACTGCAGAGAATTCGCAAAAACTCCAGTCTCATGGAAATCAACGTTGGAAGAGTATTAAGTTTATTTGACAACTGAAAAATAAATATCCAAAAAGGGCATGCAAGATAAATGTCTCCAGCAATAAACATTCATTAGTAACTTTAAAATATCAAATATCATTAATTGCTTTTTATAATTCTTGCATCTAATAAATTTGCAACCATTAGCTGTTCTTTGCTAGTAGTACATTTAATCATTTGGCTAATCTTTCAGGAAAGGACTAATGCAATGCTTTAACAAATTTGTATGTAAAATATTTTACAATAGCAATAGAACAATAATATAGTAGAAGAGTAGCGAACAGTGATTCAACTTCAGCATACTGAGGGCCCCGTGGTTGGACAGATTCAGGTGATGAGTTACATGGGAAAGAGGCTTGGGGATTCAACCTCTACCAAACGCCTGGCAGGGAAGCTCACTTTTGCAGGCCCTGCAAAATTGTTCTAGTTTTATTACATAAGAATTTGGCCATTTAAAAATGCTAGATTGAGCCTGTGGTACAGTGAGACTAGGCTATTTTCTGTGCCCCACCCTCCAACACCATTGTAACATCTAGTTTGGCTCATAGATTGAAGGCATTATAAAGAAGGAAGGTCTTCAGCAAGGCACACAAGCCTGAAAATTAACCAGTTTCACCTTTATCACAAAGTTCAGTTTGTTCATGCAGTCTAAATACAGCCTGTATAATTGGGAAATTTATTGGTTTGAGACAGAGAATAAATAAATTCTTTTCAAAGCAAAGTAGAGTTCAACTAAGTTTCCTCACATTTTCATGAATGTTTCTTGCCATTTTATTGGCCCTCCAAAACTTTACTTTAGTTTTCTAGACCAGGGGTAGTCAACCTGTGGTCCTCCAGATGTTCATGGACTACAATTCCCATGAGCCCCGGCCAGCAAACCCTGGCAGGGGCTCATGGGAATTGTAGTCTGTGAACATCTGGAGGACCACAGGTTGACTACCCCTGTTCTAGACAACTCTTAAATTAGCAAATAAAGGTTAATTGGCTCAGTTAAAAATCTAAGAACCCAAATAGATCTATCATATGATTCCTGCATTGGCATGCTAGTGGATGCCTGCTGCTGGTTCCCTCATATCAGTTGGGAGAGTGAAGGATCGTAGCCAGAAAAACCTTTGTGTAACTATAGCTTTTGCCATAGCTGTGATCTGGCAGTCCACCCCATGTCTACAACTCATGACCACTTCAAACTTGGCCACTCGAAGACAAATCACCTCTGAGGAATACACCTTTCACCCCAAAATGTCAGTCCTCCTCCCATATTTGTCTAACAGGGAAGATTGCATATCGGACCTGCCCTTAGCAGGCAATACAGCTGAGAAGATAGAGGTGACCATCGGATGCTTATCTGAGTATGGACAACCAACCTCCTTAACTTTATAGCGGGTATCAAGTCTCCTCACTGAAGGAGCAGTTGATGCAGGAAGATTTCAAATATCACCTCACTCAAACCCTTTATAAATGGGAGCACTACAGGTCTTGAATCAGGGGAGTAGAGCACATCCATTAATATATAGTTCAGTGGTTTATCCATGCAGATTATCTGCTCAGAATAGAGTCTGAGATCATCAGATGAGACGGAGCACACTGGCTCCCAACAATGTCATTTGGTGATGGCAAGAACATGAACTTGGAACCAACCACTGAAGCTCTGTTTACTGATTCCTTGCCCTCAGAGTCATGGCTGATGTTGAGAGAGTGTAAGTGCTGGTGTCACAAGGGTCTAGACCGCATCAATGCCAAAGGCATGCAATCAGCTGATTGGTGGCAATGATCCCATCCCTTCCAGCACAATGGAACCATCACTGGTACCAATATCCATCCAGAGAGTCATGGTCAGAAGAATCTCTAGAATCCAGAACAATGCTTGTGGTACCTCAAAGACACTATCATCATCAGAGTACTTCGATGTCAACCATCTGCATCTTCATGTTGGAGATTCAGGTGCCAATCTAATCATCAGAGCTGTTAAGGGTGATCAAAGTTCAGCCTTGATCAAAGCTGTCTGTGTCAAGTCCCATTTGTTCACCCTGGATTCATGGCCACTCAGAGACAGTCTGTTGGGATTTGGAGGTGATTGAGACTGACAGCATCGAGCTGAAGCTTCCTTGAAATCTTTAGAGGATTTATTTTTTATGTTGGTGGTTTGGAGGCTGCTCTGATGGAAGCCTACTCAGCCATCTGTGTACTCATTCCAAGTGCAGGCAGGGGGTCCTCTAATATTTG
The DNA here is from genome assembly GCF_049243985.1 of Paroedura picta. Taxonomy (NCBI): domain Eukaryota; kingdom Metazoa; phylum Chordata; class Lepidosauria; order Squamata; family Gekkonidae; genus Paroedura; species Paroedura picta. Next base: position 72,150,827 of record NC_135375.1, on the reverse strand, counting down.
TTCCATATTGAACCTTTTTCATCCAGCATGTCTGAGGTCTTCAGGGCCTTTTCGCATGAGGATGCCTTGAGGCAATGAGCTTTTCCCTCCCTGGCTTTGGGAGTTAACTGGAGACAGACTTTACACGAGGCCACCTTATAGCCCTCTCCAAGGCATAGAAGATAAGCCTAATGTGGCCATTTTTGTTCCACAAACAGTACACCTTTTTAAGTGCCATTCTTTTTCTTTCCTCTTTATATCTTTCCTCCCCAAAGATAAACCATGGAGTCCCCAAAACTGACACACAGATACCACTCCACACGAGCTTTCACACATTTAAGGCAGGCATGTCCTTGCACAACCCCTATACATGAACCATTAGTTGATCAGATACCTCATATCAAAGTCTTTTCCCATACATATTAGTTTTCATACAGGATTATCATTCCAGGATGCTTTTGACTACTAAACACAAGATTCTGATCATAGTTACATCTAAACCAATTGACTGCATTGGGCTTATAAGCATATAACTCTGTTTAAGATTGCATTATAAATTCACTAGAATGCTTATGAACCCATATAAATACTGACCCAAATCCTATATTATCCATTATGTTAGCGGTCCCCAACCTTCTTGTGGCCGGGGACCGCCTCAGGGGGTGGGAGAGAGCCAATGGCCCAGCTGCTGCAGCTGCGCATAAACGCACATGTGTGTTTGCGTCACTGCCGCGCCGCCTACCGCGCCTGCCTCTTTCCCCCCCCTCTCGCTGCAGGGGGGGGAAGTAGATGCTGCCACTGGCAGCCCGGTACTATGGCCTTTGCGGGCTGCGCACCGGGGGTTGGGGACCCCTGCATTAGGTGGAATAAGTGAACAACACCAATTCCCATTGACCACCATGCTGATATCTTCTCCCTTGGCTTTTCCACACCAGTTAAACCATGAAGGCAGTTATCAGTATCAACAAATGAACTGAAATTAATTTCATGTGATGTTTTAAAATGAGGCTTACTTGATTGCAGTAGTGCTTTATGAGGTTAAACACAAATCCACGATCCATTAGTGAAAGAAGATCGTACAGGAAAAATGCCAGGCTAATGTTGATTTTTTCTGCTTGCTCACTTTCCTTCAAAGGAAATAGAAAGATGTTAATATATAAAATAGAGCCTCTTGTGGCGCAGAGTGGTAAGGCAGCTGTCTGTAAGCTTTGCCCATGAGGCTGGGAGTTCAATCCCAGCAGCCGGCTCAAGGTTGACTCAGCCTTCCATCCTTCCGAGGTTGGTAAAATGAGTACCCAGCTTGCTGGGGGGTAAACGGTAATGACTGTGGAAGGCACTGGCAAACCACCCCGTATTGAGTCTGCCATGAAAACGCTGGAGGGCGTCACCCCAAGGGTCAGACATGACTCGGTGCTTGCACAGGGGATACCTTTACCTTTACCTTAATATATAAAATCAGATGTGCTTTTATCTGTTTATGAAAAATTGTAAAATGGATGATGACAAAAGCAGGATGGATAAACAAATCTAAGGGTTGTAAGATTGTCAGAGTAGTTCACAGTCAGAGTAGTTCAGCAGTGGAATAGGCTGCCTAAGGAGGTGGTGAGCTCCCCCTCACTGGCAGTCTTCAAGCAAAGGTTGGATACACACTTTTCTTGGATGCTTTAGGATGCTTAGGGCTGATCCTGCGTTGAGCAGGGGGTTGGACTAGATGGCTTTTATGGCCCCTTCCAACTCTATGATTCTATGATTCTATAAAAAAAAGGTTGTGAGATACAATTAATATTTCACTTAGGATTCTGAAAATACTTGTGGAAGTCTCGCACATTTCTTGGAAAATATTCACCTATTTTAAAGTTCTTTTGTTGGACTGCTCATAAAATAAAATGAAACAAAAATGAATCAGCATGATGGAAGGCTAGACTCTGGTTATTTATTAGGTTTATATACTGCCCTCCATGACAGACAGGCTCTGGGCAGTTCACAAAAATCATCACATATACACTATACAGTTTACAGTTAAACATCCATGATTGATGTAATAGTTAAGATGATAAAACATGTAAAATGTTATTACAACATTCAATTTTTATAGAAGGCACCAAGTCCACTGGACTAACAACTGAGTTAAAAAGGAAAAGAAAGGGGTGGGATCAGTTGGGGGGGGGAGTAATAGAATTCTGACACCCATTATCAACCAAAGGCCTGGGGAAACAACTTTGTTTTACAGGCCCTGCAGAACTAGAACAAGTCCTGCAGGATCCGGATCTCAGTCAGAAGCATGTTCAACCAGACTGGAATCAGAAACAGAAAAGGCCCTGGTTGATGATAACCACACCTGCTTTGGGCCAGGGCAGGGCAGGGACTGCTACAATTTTGGGAAGACAACTCCCTCCGGGGGCTATAATGAAAGAGGTGGTCTCACAAATATGACAGTCCTAGACTATTAAGGGCTTTAAAGCTGTTCTGACCGAGAAGTAATATCAGGGCTCTCTCAGCCTCACCCACCCCACAGGGTGTCTGTTGTGGGGAGAAGAAAGGGAAGGCGACTGCAAGCCGCTTTGAGCCTCCTTCGGGTAGAGAAAAGTGGCATATAAGAACCAACTCTTCTTCTGAATTCAAAAGGGTCAGTAAGGCTCAAGAAGGGTCCTAGTGTATTTAGTAGGGAGTCAGGGTGTAGGATAGTGTTTCTCAGCCTTCTGAAAGCAAAAAAGTCAGTGAATATGCAAAGACAGTGTACTGGTGTGTTGACAAAACACTGAAACAAAAGCCGCTGATCTTGAAGATTCTAAGTCATTGTTACCCTAAAGGTAGCCCATAATGGAAAGGTGCCTCACACAGAGACACCTTCACGCACAAAAGCCCATGACTGGACTCTGAGCAGGCTGGTACACACAGAAACCAGCCTGGCAGAAACTGGCTATGGAGTCAGTAGGGCCTCTCAACAAACCTAGGAAGCCAGGCCAGGTCTCCATCTTGTTTGACTTCACTAGATATCTTCCCTTGCCTGGAAAAGCCAGGCCAGATTTCCATCTGGTTTGAGTTGGACTATACCATTTTTTTTCCTTTAGAGCCTCTTGTGGCGCAGAGTGGTAAGGCAGCCGTCTGAAAGCTTTGCCCATGAGGTTGGGAGTTCGATCCCAGCAGCCGGCTCAAGGTTGACTCAGCCTTCCAATCTTCCGAGGTCGGTAAAATGAGTACCCAGCTTGCTGGGGGGTAAACGGTAATGACTGTGGAAGGCACTGGCAAACCACCCCGTATTGAGTCTGCCATGAAAACGCTAGAGGGCGTCACCCCAAGGGTCAGACATGACTCGGTGCTTGCACAGGGGATACCTTTACCTTTACCTTAGACCATTTCCTCCTTGCCCAATTGACTGAGCTAAATGTGCACATTATCGAAATCACCCCTTCCCAGATAAGCCACCAGATTGCCTTTAGGGAAGTTGAACTAATCCAATGTTCTTCTGTCTTGGCCTCCTGTCACACTCTAGTACCAATGATCCTTATTGTTCTTCCCTACTCCCATATCCACCGATCAATGGGAGCCATTATGAAAATTCCAGGTGAGAGCCTGATTGCATCTCAACCTGGAGTTTAGATAAAGACAAATACTAATCCCATCAGCAAGGCTCATCAGGGGTATTGTTTTCACAGGCCCCTGGCCATGAGTCACACTCCACACCTCTGGCTTTTCATACATGAAGAGACATGTTATATAGGAATATTGTAGCAGATTAAGAGTAGGATCCAGACAAAATTGGTGGTTTATACCAGTTCTCCCTTCCCACAGCAGATGCCTCTTATGTCATTCCTTAGGGTCACCTCTCTCCCAAGAACAGCATTTTGTGGAGATCACTGGGCTATAATGGAAAGAGGGAGACGGGAAGTTCCCCTTCTGCTACTGGAAAAATTTAGTCTGGATCCAATCCTAGGAACTGATGTCCAATGATAGTAGTATCCTAAATGACATGCCATAGTGAGTAACAATTATTTATCCTAAACTGGGAAATTACCTTTTGTGGCTTGACTAAAAGCGTTGCAACTTCTGAGGTGACCACATTAACTATAGTGGTAATATCATCCTTGAAACGATCAGAAAACCGACTTCTGCGGGGAATATCTTGTTTGTCTGTGTTATGAACATACTGAGCCATGCTCTTGACCTTCAAAAAAAAAAGATGCCATTTATTAAAAGTGAGGTTTTAAAGCAGAAGCATATGGGAAATTTGATGGGAATAAAATATCTGGCAGCCTTTCTTTACCACATCATGCAAATGAAATGATGTAACTTACATGAATACATGTTTAGAACCTGTGACTTTTAAGATCCATACCCCCTGTATATAATATAACAATGGGTAAAGTTGCCAGAGACAACTTGGTGAGCCTGGGGCAGCTAAGCATCTACCCCTCTCATTTTCAGGTATTTTCAAAAGACTAGAGCAGTGGTTCTCAACTTGGGGGTTGGGACCTCTTTGGGGGTCAAATGACCCTTTCACAGGGGTTGCGGCAGGGTGAACAGCTTGGATGGGGGGGTGCTGCCACTGTTGCTGCTCCTCCTGCAGGCACCCACGCTTGGCCGCCAGCCACTCCAGCAGCGCCCTGGCAATTGGTGCGCCCACTCTGCTGTACTGCTTTGGGTCTGGCCCCAGCTGGGCGGGGAGTGGGTGGCCGAGGCCAGATGGCCCAAGGAGGCAACTGGAGAGAGGCCTCTAATGGTCACATGCTCCAGCCCAGCCCAGCCCAGATGCGACGAGAAGCTCTGATCTCGGGCCCGCCTGTGTTGCCTCCCCCAAATAATGGGTTTTCTTGGCTTCTCCAAGGAGGACCCAATGTGGCCCACATCCCTTCACTGACGTCTCCAAATCAATTTTGTCTGAGGGAGGGAGCCCACACATAAAAGCTCATGACTTTGTTGGTCTTAAAGGTGCCCCATGGACTCAATTTTTGTTATTCCAAATCATTGGTATTTGTTACTCGGTTCATACCCCACCCTTCTCTCTAAGGGGGTCCCAAAGTGGCTGATATCACTCCTCATCCATTTCATCCTCACAACAGCCTTGTGGGGTAGACTGAGATAGGGTGTTCATCTGTCTGGAGCAGCATAAAAGAGCGAGTTCAGCATGGTGGGACAAGAGGCAGAACTGAACTGAGAAACCCCAGAAAAAAACAATTTATATACAATCATGAACAATGGATCTTCACGCTATTGGTCAGTTTCAGTTTATTTTCTATGAAAGAACACTTGCATAATTTTATGGTTGGGGGTCACCATAACATGAGAAATTGTATTAAAGGGTCACGGCATTAGGAAGGATGAGAAACACTGGTCTAAATTCTCAGGCTAGGGTTAGAGTTAGCTGATGGATGGATCCAGATGGGGATTTTGTAAGTCTACTGGGAGCTTTAGGGTTGGGAAAGGTGTTGTGACATGATTAGGAAAGGCTATGGAATGTATAAGTACTTTTGGACATGGTTATACATGAAAAATAGGGGGATTTATATTAGTCTTAATTCTAAGGCTAGGGATAGAGATAATTCACTTTTGGGTCCGGATGGAGAGTTAGTAAGTTTAGTAGGATCTTAAAGGTTGGGAAAGGTGTTGTGGCATAGTTTGGAAGGCTATAGAATGTATAAGTATTTTTTGAGATTGTATTACATAAAAACAAATGGGGGATTTATATTAGTCTAAATTCTCAGGCTAGGGTTAGGGTTAGCTTAGATATGGGTCCAGATGGGGAATTTGTAGGTTTAGTGGGAGCATTAGGGTTGGGAAAGATGTTGCAACATGGTTAGGAAAGGCTATAGAATGTAAAAGTATTTTTGACATTATTGTATATGTAAAAAATATATGGATTTTTATTAATTCTCAGGCTAGGGTTAGGGTTAGCTTAGATATGGGTCCGGTAGAGGAGTGTGTAGGTTTAGTGGGAGTGTTAAGGGTGGGGAATATGTTGCTACATGGTTAGGAAAGGCTGTGGAATGTACAAGCATTTTTGACATTATTGTACATGTAAAAATAGAGGGATTCATATTAGCATAAATTCTCAGGCTAGAGTTAGGGTTTGCTTATGTATAGGTCCAGATGGGGAGTTTGTAAGTTTATTCGGAGCCTTAGGGTTCCATTTCATCCACACAACAGCCTTGCGGGGTAGATTGAGATAGAGCATTCATCTATCTGGAGCAGCGGCAAAGAGCAAGATCAACATGGTGGGACGAGAGGCAGAACTGAACTGAGAAACCCCGGGGGGGAATTTATATACAATCATGAACAATAGATCTTCATGACAATGGTCAGTTTCAGTTAAATTTCTGTGAAAGAATACTTGCATAATTTTATGGTTGGGGGTCAAATGGCAATCTGCTTTGGCCATCCATACTTGGATCAGATGACATCAGTGAACAACTGCAAGAATCAGAGTGTCACATCAAGATTCCATGATCAATTAGTAGTGGGGGGAAACACCATGATCCATCACTGGCCATTAAAAGCCTGTATGTTACCCCCAGTCCTGGTCATCAGCCATCTGATAAGCAGGATATGCCAAGAAAGGGCAACGGTCATCCTTGTCATCCCATTTTGGTCTTGACACCTGCAGTTTTCAGACTGCATGCAGCTGAAAGCCTAGGAGTTCTGGTGCTTACCCACCAGACTGGATCTCCTGCTTCAACGGTCAGTACATTACCCCGACCTGGATTGGCTCTGGCTGATGGCATGAAAATTGAGAGGGAGAACCTGGAAACACAGGGACCCTCTAGAGAAATCGTAGATGTCATGCTGCAGTCATGGAGACCAGCAACAAAATGGAGCTACAACTGCATCTGGCAAACTTCAAGGTAGTGGGCAGTAGACTGTAAGGTGAACCCACTTGAGCCAGAGGTGACAGAAGTGGTTCAGATTTTGTTCAATGGATGTAAGAGAGGTCTGACACTGAACAATTTGGAGGGACAAGTCGCTGCAGTTAATGTGACTCTAGGCCACAGCAGGTACAGGAGTCTGAGCTCAAGCAGATAGATCAAGAGATTCATCAAGAGTTTGACACAGTTGACTTCCACAGTAAAGCACCATTTCCCCTCCTGAAAACTCTTAGCAATCTTGAGGGCACTGCCCCACTCAAAATTTTAACCTCTAAGAACAGCTGAACTGAAATGTCTGTTTTGGAAGGTGACTTTCCTAGAGGCAGTGACCCTTGTGAGGATTGTCAGAGATTGCCGTACTGTCCTCATGAAAGGAGTTGTACATCTTCCAAAAAGATTTTGTGACAATATTCATGGATTTTTCCTTCATACCCAAAGGGAACTCAGTGTTCTTCAGGAGGCAGAGTCTGGTATGTCCTACCTTCTGTCCCAAACCGAAGGACCAGAAGGAGAAGGAATGGCATATCTTAGACGTGTGCTGGGATCTACTTATATATCTGAACAGGATAGCATCCCTTAGGTTTCCAATGCCCTGTTCATTTCCCATAGCACCTAAAACTTGGGGAGGCTAGAGTCCTACCCACCATTATGTTCTGGATGAAACAGTGCATCTGCAAAGTATATGAAACTGCTCATTCCTTGAGAGTGACAACTATATCAGTTGCTGTTACCACCAGGGACCTGGTGGGCAAAATCTGTAGAGCTGTGACATGGTGGTTCCTTTTGACCCTTGTTAGACACTACAAGATATACCAATCTATCATGGAGGAAGAAGCCTTTGGCAAGAGGATACTCCAACAGTTGGCAGAATATCAGATGGTGCCCATGCACTGTTTTTTTTTCACCCTATGGAGCATAGCTTAGGCATAGCTAACCATCTGTGGATGAGTACCCACACTGAAGTAGAATGAAGTCATCCACTCCCCACCCAAAAAAAACCCAACTCTGGACAGCAAGACAAAATGCAAATACAAAACTGGAAGGCCAGCCCATGGTAACCCATTAAGGCCACTCAAAATAATTTGAATATGAATAGCCCTACCTGAGTGGCCTAACCATTTGAGGATGACTTCAACCCTACTGAAAAGAAGAAACCTTCAGGTAAGACCAATGTTTCATTATCTTCATTTTCATTCTGCTAACCATTATGCTCAGAAATTGCACTTGATTCTCCTATTGCTCAAAATGAAATGCCAAATGAAAACTCACCAGTAGCTCAAAGAAGAACCAAGCATACTTGAAGACTGATTCCCTCACCATGCTAGTGCTCACCACCATCTGAAGTGCCAGCTCTTCATGGAAATGCTGTATAGAAATACTGTGTATGAAAATACAAGCTGGCTTTCAACAGGAGAACTAAAATAATAACTCAGAGGAGTAAATTAAAAATGGTAGCTCCATATGTTAACACAAGCATGGACATATTCTTGTGTATGCACATATGCATATACACTTACAAAAATATACAATTAAGCTGAATAAAGAGGACAAGTAGAGCCTTTCAGGACAGCATGCAAATATGGGAGGCACAATCATTGTTAAACACTGTTAATGGCAGTAGTAATGCATAGAAAACCAGTTCTGGCAAAATTAATTTGAAAAACCTGAAAAACAAGAAACGTAAACAAATGCATAACTTTACTGGGGGCTGAATTAAGTAATTAAGTCATTGTTAATACATACACATTATTTAAACTGGCATTGACATATAGACCAAGCTTCAACGTTTATGCCCAAAACATGCACAAAAGGAGACTGACACATAAAGCAACACATGAGCCTTTTAGCCCTTGTTAAAGCAAAGGAAGAATTAAGTGAGTACCATATTTGGAAAAAAAAACATTTTAAATATGGTTTAACTGAATACGTAGTTCCAGGTTGCCCATATTCCTTGGTATAAATGCTAAAAACACTCAATTTTGCTCATTTGTTGCACAGGCTCACTGTTCTTTGCCTACCTGAAATACTGGGTTTCCCTGCTGTTCTAAGCCTTTTTTGATGTTAGGTTGGAAGTCGTGTCCGACCCATCGCGACCCCATGGACAATGATCCTGTCCTCTACCATGTTCCGGAGTCCATTTAAGTTTGCACCGACTGCTTCAGTGACTCCATCCAGCCACCTCATTCTCTGTCGCCCCCTTCTTCTTTTGCCCTCAATCGCTCCCAGCATTAGGCTCTTCTCCAGGGAGTCCTTCTTTCTCATGAGGTGGCCAAAGTATTTGAGTTTCATCTTCAGCATCTGGCCTTCTAATGAGCAGACAGGGCTGATCTCTTCTAGGACTGACCGGTTTGTTCACCTTGCAGTCCAAGGGACTCTCAAGAGTCTTCTCCAGCACCAGAGTTCAAAAGCTCAATTATTTGATGCTCGGCCTTCCTTATGGTCCAACTTTCACAGCCATACATACCATAGCCTTGACTAGACGCACTTTTGTTGGCAGGGTGATGTCTCTGCTTTTTAGGATGCTGTCTAGATTTGCCATAGCTTTCCTCCCCAGGAGCAAGCGTCTTTTAATTCCTTTGCTGCAGTCCCCATCTGCAGTGATCTTGGAGCCCAGGAAAATAAAATCTGTCACTACCTCAATTTCTTCCCCATCTATTTGCCAGGAGTTCTAGGAACATGTAACAACTCTACCTTATTAATAAGAACTTTCTTAGGGACTGCTGAGGATTATGTGGCCTCTTAATATATGCTTGTCACTACTTTTTTGCCACACTGGAGATACCCAATGACTATGATCATTAGTAGGCAAACCAATCTTTTAAAAAGTTCATTTAAGGCATTCTGTTATATAGCATTGCTCACTTGGAATCAGGTTAGAAGTTTGTTTGTTTACTTTAGATACTTTCATTTGAATTCTAATAGGCCTTCAGAGCAATTTATTTCAGGAAGATGATGTTCCAGATGTTCAACAACTGAGACCCTGAGTTCCCACTGATAAGTTCATGCTTCTCATTAATATTTTTTTTCCTTCATGAGAGCAATCTTCCCTCGCATAGGAAAGTTTGGTGTTCAGAGTGTCCTGCTTAACAATAATTTGCTGAGATTGTTGTGAATGAGTAGTGTTGCTTTATGTGGAAGTCTACCTTTTTAGTGGATGGCCATGGGCTTGTGCAGGTACTTGATATATCACTACTGGGTTCACTATAGTAAGACATCCGACTGCAGCATCGATCAGCAACCTAGAGGAAATGGACAACAACCTTATATAAAAGGATATAGAAAGAAAGAAAGAAAGAAAGAAAGAAAGAAAGAAAGAAAGAAAGAAAGAAAGAAAGAAAGAAAGAAAGAAAGAAAGAAAGAAAGAAAGAAAGAAAGAAAGAAAGAAAGAAAGAAAGAAAGAAAGAACTGGTCCCATTATATTTAACAATTCAAACCCAGGACTGCCATCACATGATCTAATTTTGTACTGCACTTTCCTGTTTTAATGCTTGCTCTCTCTCTCTCTCTCTCTTGAAAAAAGCTCTTCTGCCTTGAGACATTGTGTGATGAGCATTTACCCCCATAGAATACCAAACAATCCCATAAAAGATGTGGGGAATGTATTATAAGGAAGTCAGACAGAAAGTTTACCATTGAAGGATGACAGGTAGAGATAACTGAAGATTTCCTTCCTATTTGACATTTTGCCCATTTGTTTCTAAAACTAGGCTAAATTTTGAAAAATTAATTTGGGATAGAATTCTTTTTATGATATAGCTACATGGTATGAGATATCCTGAGCAAGGGCAAATGCTTTTGGAAACTGGAACATTACAAAATGAAATCTGACCCTAGATTTCATATTATTTCCTCTTACCCTTGAGGACATAATGCTTTTGACTTCCTCATCAGTAGCAGACTGGATCCCAGCAATATCTGGGTTACTACAGCTGGTTGTCCGGCTTTGTAAGAGTCTGGAGCCCACTGAAACAGCTGAGGTCCGTCCATATGTATAATAACGAGATTCAGGAAGATTACCGCTACTTGCTCCACCTGCCAAGAGGAAAATATTGTTTTCCTAACTAAGCATTACACACGTCAAGCATAACAACTGCTACCACCTATGTCGCATAGCATCCCTATTGGTCTCCTGACCCCAAACTGGCTCCTTTTCTAATCACAGAGACTACCCACCACCCCATGACTCTCTCTAAAGCAAGGTGTACTTTCCATGGCCATCTGGAGCTAACTAAGTTCCACAGGGCCAGAAAGATGGAGCTCTTCTGCCAGGCATTTGGTTGAGGCCAAGCAGAGGGAGAGGGGAGATATGCCCCTCCTCCAGCACTTCAGCACTGCAGTACTCCAGCAAATGGTTATATCACTGCTCTGGAGCTGAATGGAGCAATCTGGGGGGGGGGTGGAGATTGACTAGTATAGGCTGTTTAGGAGGCGTTAGAGTGTTGTGTTTACATGTTTCTATTGCCGCATTGTAACGATGGCTGTTTGAATGTAATCATAGCATTTGGGCTAATAAAAGCATTGCTGGGAACTTCATCCACACTGCAGTGCTGATTTCACCTGATGGAGATGTGGCTATTCCCAAGTCTGCTGCAGGCTGCCATCCTACAGGTGAGTGATAAGATGACTATACCTGTAGCACTGTATCAGATGTCATATCTAATCCACAGCAGGCTTACTACTAGTTCTCAGCAGGAAGGTGAAGTAATCCCTTCTGTTACTCTTGATGACATTTAAAATAATATTGATTAGAGTTTGCTTTTTGTAAGCACCTCTCAAGCTATTTGAAATCAGCTATAGTACATTCCTGTCTTCCTACAGACCACATTCTTCTTCAGTAAAAGTATAAGGAGGAAATCAAGGGACTTTACAGTATACCCATAGCCAGAGGATTCAGCGCTTAAATAACAGCAGCTTATTTTTGCAGGTTTGGTCACAATACCTAGTTTTACAATGTTTCTTTGAACTTCTGGAAGACGGAATACATAATAGATATAAGATGCTAAGAGGCATTTTCTTCCATGTTGGTCCTTGCTCAGGTCTTGGCTGTTGTGGAGGCTATTCACTATTGAAACCACAGTTTCAAAGGCATACTGGGAGAAGTTGGCTAGAAGTCAAAAGAAAACCATTTCTTTTATTATTTAGAAAATATGTGAAATATCTCAAGTTTACATTATTACAGATGTTCCCCACACAAAACCTACTTCAATAATCTGATAAAGTGAGTTCTAGCCCACAAAACCTTATGCTGAAATAGACTTGTTAGTCTTTAGTGGTTTTGCAACAAGACTGAACACAGCTACCTCAAAATGACATAGTGATAATATGCTAATAGAAAAAATGGGAGTAGTGAATGCTTTCAATCTGCCCTTAACAGAATTCTTCTGAGGAAAGAGGAAGAGATGATTCAAATGAAGCAAGATGGCTTTGGCAGAGTGCAAAATCAAGAGCTGACATCAGCAAGTTCCTATAGTAGATTATAGCGTGGCAAATACAATAAGCTGGACAGTGAGCCTAGGAAAAACACATGAAAAGTGAAATCTGTCTTCTGTGGGAAAGTTAGGCACATTGCTTCTCATCAAAACCTTGCATGATATGGAGATACACTTATTTTAATGTTAACCCCCTCTCTAACAACCAACTACCATTAGGGCAATGTATCACTAAAGATTTTAGCATATACAGCAGAATTCATTGCAACCTTGTCAGTACCTGGCTGGCCTGCTATAATCATGGGTTGCACAGCCAACTGGAAGAGCTTATCCAAGACCAAGTGTAAAAACAACACCAGGGGCTCGAGGCGGGAAGAATTCAAGCAAATAATGCTGAGTTTTAGCTCATGATCCAGTGTAGCTTCTGTGATCTTCTCGTTCATCACTCTAATAGGGAAGGTAACTTGGCTTTCTAGCACATTGCACAGGGTGAAGAATTTCTCTACATGATTGTCCTGTAAATATAAGACAGTTTGACATATGTGAAGTGGGGCATTTATCACACATCATGTATATTGATGATGCTGCATAAATAGTAAGGTAATTTTCACATTTTCCATATAAACATGTTTCAGGTTCAACTATTAAACTCTTTTTGTTATTGCACTGAAATTTCATTTCTGTCCAAACAGTTTTGAAATAATCAATGGTCATGTTATCTTCAGAAAACCCAAAATACAACTTGACTGAAGATTAGAAAGAAAACATTGTTGCCTTTCCCGTAACTGTTGTTTATAAAGCAACCTTCTATGCAGACACACATGGGATTATGCATGAGTAGGTCAGGCACAGAGGGGAATTATCTAGGATTTCAGAACTTTCTAAGATACTGGAGAATTTCCCCTCCTGTTTGGAGCCAGCATTTCATGCCCAAACCAGCATGTAATGAGGAGCATTCTTCCCTTTTTTGCCATGAGAAGGCCCTATACATAGACCATCTGATGAACAACAATTTCCGGCAAATGCAACCATGTTTTCTTTCTAACCTTCAGTTCGAAAGAACCTTCTAAAAGATTGATATGAAGGGTGAACTCCCTTGCTGATCAATGGCCACTCACTGAAAACTCACCACTGTGAGCCCAACCAATAAGGGAAATGTCAAAGAACGTTTATATGGCATGTTGGTGTAATCCAAATTCAACCCTTTGGATTAGTTGGCATCCACTGACCACCAATTTATGGATCACAACACATATCTAGGAATGGATAGTCTATATAACTGGGTCTACATTGAGTATGAAGGCCCTGAGGAACTAATTTTTAAGTTCCTGTATGCAGAATCTAACATAAGGCACTGTAGAAGTAGTTGAGGCCATCATGCCTAGAAACTTTGGTTGCCCGCTAAAAGCAGTTAGTTGAAAACTGCAACACCACAGCTTATTTAGCATGGATTTAGGTTCAGAGATAAGTAGGAAGGCCCTATCTTGAATGGTGTCTAATGCGGTTTCAATGAAATCAACAGGTTGTGAGGGAGGCATCTCCCAATTAACCAGAAGCCCTAAGGAGGCCAGGGTTTTAAGGACAATCTTCCCAGGGTCATCATCACTTTCTCCTCATAGATGCAAATGTTGCTCCACCTTTTTGCACAGTCTTACGCAGTCTTACTCTTGGCTGCAGTATCATACATTTAATCATAAGTCTGGAGTAGGTTAAGGTATGAGAGAATGATTCACCCAGTGAATTCCATGGTTTGCACAGAGATTTAAAGCCAGGTTTCTCCATTCCATGTCCAACTAGATTAAGCGAGAACCCAAGCCACATGGGTTCCTGGGCTAGTGCTATCTTGATTGCCATATTCAGGTAAATATAAATGTATTTAAGCTAAAGCTTAATATGTTAGATGGAAGACCAGAATCCCTCAAATTCATTTCCTATGCAAGAATAGAAGTCTAATACAGGATTCAAGAAGTGGAGAAGATTAGAAGAATCTGAAGGCATTGAAAATGTTAATTCTGGTCTATTAATAATCACAGCTTCCTTGAGTGACTTTCCATTGACTAACAGCTTCATTATATATTCACATGCAGTTTGATGACATAACATCATATGCACATTTTGTTTATAAATCTTTCAGAAACCACTCATAAGCAGGTCTACTCCGAACCAGGAAACTTCTTATAACTGTAGTGTGATCCTAAACATTTCTAAATCTATTGACTTCTTTGTGGTTTGATCTTTATTAAAGACTAGTGTCAAAGCCAATTTAAAAAATGGGCTTTTAAAGGGGCGGCAGGCCAGGAGGACATGAGAGGGTGACTGTGGCTCCCTTTGGCCCGCAAAGCAGGCTAAAGGGAGTGGAAAGAACCCCCTGCTGCCAGTTGTGCTGCCATGGGAGGCTCCCTTTGGCCCAGCAAGTGCTCTCGCTGTGGTGAGAGCACTTCCCGGGCTAAAGGGAGTGGAAAGCCCCCCCACCAGCGCCAACAGGGCTTTGCGGCCCGCAGGGAGGCTGCAAACACCCCCCCCATTCCCTCCCAGCAGGAGCATACCTACAGGCTGCAAAGCCCAGTTGCTGCCTCTCTCCTTGTTGGCGACAACGGAGGCCGCAGCCACAAGGCTTCTAGCAGGCAAGGAGGGAGGGGGGGAACTGGAGGGAGAGGGCCAATCAGGGTGGATCTGGATGGACAGGGCCCTGGACCGTCTCCTCCCAGGAGGCTGTTTCCCAAATATATAAGGGAGCGAAATAAGGATTTGACCACTTAATAGATTTTATGCTCTACACCTCTAATGGGACAATCCTAAAACTGGTCAAGCTCTTCTAAGCCTTCCAAACATAAGATTTCAGTCCACATTAAGTGAAATGCTTCTTATAATAGCACTGTAAATCTTTGTCGCCCAGCCATATTATTAAGCCACCTTGCTCAAAGAAACAGGAAGCTGATGGTGGGTCTCTCAAAGTTTAATGGTTATAGGTACTCTCTCTTTTATAATTTTGAAGTTTTGTAAGTAGCCATCACAACCAGATGCTAAGTCTGAAGGTATATTTCTCAACACCATTTTCCCCATAGGCATTTAGAATCGGGATGCCAGGCTGCCAACTTAAATCTCTTACCTGTGTATGAACAGATGAGATGGTTAGCACTTCAACATTAAACACCCCTTTGTGTCCTTCAGCCCACTTAATGGGAGGAGACTGGGGAGGAACTTTCTGTATGGAAGATAAAGTAAGTTGGTGATAAACTAACTAACAATTTAGTACATATAAATATGAAGTTATACTTATTTTACATTTAATAAGTACAGTCTGTCCCAAAATATTTCTACCTTATCTAGATGGTATAATTAAGGCTCACCATTTTTCATGGCCAACAAGAAACGAGGAAATAACCTGAGCCTTGGAAAATGTTTGGATACCAGAATACCTACTAAGAGAGAACTTCTGAGCAGACCAAGGCTGTTGCTGGCCAATAATCATCATAATTTAAATATAATAATTGCTCACAGAAATGTATGCTTGAAGACTGATGAGACAACTTTTGTCACAAAAATGATTGTGTTTGAACCATGCACCCCTGAAACAAGTTGCAGTGACTGAGATCTGAATAGTTTGTGTCCATTACTACAATATTCGTGAGATGTTTTACCCTTCTCTAACACTGACCTCCCCATGAGAATCTTCTGAGTCTTGACAAACATTTCTTAAATGGTTGTAAATATTCCTCTGAATTAGTCTGCCTTAGAGAAACAATGTAAACATTTTGATAACCTTGATTTCTAATGTGAAACCAATGGATAGATCCTTGTTATGAAACTTACGAGAGGGAGATCCTTGCCAGGAGGGGAAATCACATTTATCTCCTCCTCTGAGTGCCATGTCTGGCATCCCATCTTCCTTATCGCTGACTCCAGGTCCATCTTCAACTCTAGTTCCAGTTTGATTCCCCCCACACACACACACACTTCATCCTCCGGCACCACCTGCTCATCTTCTTTGGCCTAACTGCCAGTATTTGCTTAGGCACCATGGCTACCAATTTTTTAAATCAAAACTCAGGCAGTTTAATTTATGCAATATCTGTGGATACACCAACTCTGAATGACACTCTAGGCTAGACCTACAGTATGAATGTTCTACTTGCCCAGAGGCCAGCTCTTTGATATAGTGATTAAGTTCTGCTCTGTTCATTTATTCAAAACATACACTATTTCAATTTTTGTATTTGAGATGACAATACAATCCTTTGCATCGTTCTGGAAAACCAGATTATACACACATCCACATCCCAATATTAGTGCAGACACTACTATGATTTGAAGCTTAAACGATCCTTTACCCCACTCACTGTTCCTGCTGCATGGGAGGAGGAAGCTGTTTTAAAGTATATCAACAGTATTTAGCATACATATAATATGAGGGTAGGTGTGTACATCATACATATTTATAACTTTTTTATGTTAGGAAGGCACATAACAGAATACTGGGAGAAAAAAAAGACTCAACTACTCTTTAGCTGGCCTAGCACTTTCTTTTAATTCTGTTCTGTTACCTCAGCAGAGTGCATTGAATAGTTGGCAGGCAGTTTATCCAGGGCAACAGGAAGACAATAGTGACCTGTTTGGAGATGGTCATTTAAAAGAATTGGCAGCCACTGAAACAGATAAAAGGAAAAAATAGAATGTTATTTCACTACTTGCATACAATAGTGAATATTGATCTGCTTTAATTATATCCCAAAGCAAACAGATTAGATACCAGTTGTGTTACTCCCTCAACTCCCTCTACAGCAATTACTGTAAAGATTTTCGGAGTCTAAAGTCACTTGTAGCTATATCCTTCTAGATCACTGCCAGACCCTATTGCTCATTGTAAACACCACTCTCTAAACCAGTATATCATTTTTAAAAAATCCAAGTTGAATATATATAGACAAATGTTCTTGGTAAGTCAACTATTTTTATCTTAGATATGTAACTGTCGCTAGTGGAACTAATGCCCAGGTATCTATGTTTAAGATAGAAGAAGAAGAAGAGTTGGTTCTTATATGCTGCTTTTCTCTACTCGAAGGAGGCTCAAAGCGGCTTACAGTCGCCTTCCCATTCCTCTCCCCACAACAGATACCCTGTGAGGTGGGTGAGGCTGAGAGAGCGCTGATATCACTGCCCGGTCAGAACACTTTTATCAGTGCTGTGGCGAGCCCAAGGTCACCCAGATGGCTGCATGTGGGGGAGTGCAGAATCAAACCCGGCATGCCAGATTAGAAGTCCGCACTCCGAACTACTACACCAAACTGGCTAAAAGTGTTCCTCTGAAATCTTGCATCTAAGCACAAGGTATTATTTATTTATTAAATGTATAACTCTCCCGTACTGTCCCTGCTGTCTTGAAGCAGTTCACAATAGTCAATGTATACAATTAATACAATAACAATTAAACTTTTGTTAGAATAATGTTTTTAATCTGGCGCATTACAGTCCAGTGTATGGGTTGGGAAATAAAATTTCTGAACCTGATGACTTCACAACTTTGACAGAGAACACTTGAGAAAGGTGCTTCATTGATTTCCCCAAGATGTCAAGAGGAACCAGAAGTGACTTACTGAATATCCTAGAAGAGTTTCTATACATGCTTCTTGTTTGGGTTGACAACTGATATGGTAGAATGTGAAAAGCAGGTGATGTTTTTCCGTTAGTTTAGCTGGCAACTTAATCTTTACTTCTTCATAGAAATCAGGAGACCTGTTTTAAGAAAGAAACATATATATTTTAAAACATGAAATGGAACTGCAAATTGCCATACCTAACTCTATATGCTTTATCATCTACCAGGAGATACCTGATAGGGGGCAGCTCCAAGGTATGCCAGGACATACCTTGAAGCTGCCCCCTGAAGGACTGGTAACCATTGGATATAGGGGTGGAGGTGGGGGTGTAATGGGCTACTCTGTTGTTGTGATTTTACTGCCATCTGGAGTTATCTATGGGTATTTTTTTTTACTATTTATGGGATTTTAGACTTTATGTAAACCGCCATGAGCCAGCTGATTCTTGGAATGGTGATCTAAAAAACTTAATATAAACAAACTAGTAGAAAAGCCCATTTTAGAAAATAGGCCTTGTAAGGGCAGTAGGAGAAGCAGGGAGAGGACACTGCCCCAAAGAAGCCGCGTTCCCCGGGAGGCATGGCTTGGCCGGGGAAGGGCTGACGCCGCGTGCACAACATGGCGAGAGCCCTTGGTAGACCCAGCAGGGAAGGAAAGGCCTCTCCCGGAGGCCGCGCTCCCTGGGCAGCACGGCTTGGCCAGCGAAGGGCTCATGCCGCATCTGCGATGCGGCAAGAGGCCTTCGCAGACCCAGCAGGGAGGGAAAGCCCCCTCCCAGAGGCCATGCTCCCTGGGCAGCATGGCTTGGCCAGCGAAGGGCTGTTTGCAGCCCAAGCAGTGCTGGAAAGGCCAGTCCTACCAGGCACTCCAGGCAGTTCACCGGCACTGGCAGTTGGTGGCCAGGCTCAGCAAGGGGGAATGGCACGAGCCAGCAAAGCACTGTCCTCGGTGGCCAGGAACCTTCTGGACGCGAGGCTGGGCGAGTGGCTCGCACTCGGCTCCTGGAGGTGGGCGCTCCAGGGGCTGGGCCAATCCGGACGTGCCCAGCAGATTCGCCTGCTGGAGCGGAACAGCTGGCCGAACCAGCTGTTCCAATATCCCAGAGAGGGTCTGGACACCACCCGGACAGGACTGCTCGCATGGCCTTTTCTGACCGAGACTGGGCCATCCACATGGCCCTTTCTGAATTATATAAAGGACTTATGGTAAGGAAAATGCCCATAACTGAAAGAAAGGAAATTATATGTATAGAGAAAATACCAGTGTTTTAGACAGAAAACCAAAAGGCTCTCTCTCACACATTGGGAGTTTCTATTCTCTGATGCCAGATCCCACATCTTTCTCTGTCCCAAATCCTCTATACCAGGGGTGGCCAAACTGTGGCTCTCTAAATGTCCATGGACTACAACTCCCATGAACCCCTGCTGTTTTTATATTGTATGCATTATTTTATATGACATGTTGCAAGCCGTCCCGAGCTGGCATCACCGAGAGGGGCAGGGTATAAATTGGAAAATAAATAAATAAATAAATAAATAAATAAATAAATAAATAAATAAATAAATAAATAAATAAATAAATAAATAAATAAGTATGATACATAATAAAATAAAATAATTTAAATGGGCAGAACAGATCCATTGTAGAAGGTTGCTATGAAGAGAAATACAAAAGATATGTAGAGAAGTACAGGAGAATTTATGAGCACAGCAATTATGATTATAAGCTTACTTGTTATGATATGTAACAGGGGTGTAAACCTCTTGAACAAATTCTGGGCCACTTGATTTTCCAAAAATAATCTACATGACAAAGCATAATACATTAAACAGAACAATATTTTAAAAGTTAAGTAATTTAATCTTTATTCAATGTTATTAAATGTGAACACTGGAAATTTATATTTTATATTTATATTTTATTTGTGATCAAGTTTAAAATAAATTAAAATTAAAATGCAGGTCTCAGAAAATAAAATTATACTAAATTGTAAAATATGATATTTAATATTTAATTGTAGGTAAGATTGCTGTAGGAGCCTGCAAGCTTCCAGGTTACACACTCTCCACTGGGCAGAAACAAAAATTGCCCATTTGCACACCACATGAATCATAGAATCAAAGACTTGGAAGGGATCTCCTAGGTCATCTAGTCCAACCCCCTGCCCTATGCAGGACACTCACAACCCTGTCACTCATCCACTCTAACCTGCCACCCCCTTGAACCTTCACAGAATTAGCCTCTCCATCAGATGGCTATCCAGCCTCTATTTTAAAATTTCCAAAGATGAAGAACACACCACCTCCGGAGGAAGACTGGGAGATCGCTCTAACTGTCAGGAACTTCTTCCAGATGTTTAGACGGAATTTCTTTTGAATTAATTTCATCCCATTGATTCTGGTTTGTCTCTCCAGGGCTACTATTCCACTCTCCCTGCTGAATAACTTTTGAAGTCAAAAGTCTGAAATTCAATCTTTCAATTGTTGCTACAGAGTTTAATTGTTTTGTTGTCTCTTGCTTTTATGACAGCAGCCTGAAACCTGATTTTTCTTAGCCTGACATCATGGACAGTATCTTAAAATCTTGATACCCAAAGAAATCTGCATTTTCCTTTTTTATTTTTTTGTATCTTCTGGCCTGAGTTCTGGGGAACCTAAACGTTTGTACACCTTTATGTGTCACTGTCTTGGTCCTAATAAAAAGTATTACAGGTCTTAGCTTTTTTTATTGGACCAACATAGCCATAAACAACTTGCCTCCCTTTATAGGACAGAAACATAATGTCATCTGTCTGAGATTTTTAAATCACAACATTGTTATCTACATACATTTAAAGGTTGGTTGGAATGGAAATATTATCAGTGTAATCCTAAAAAGTTACACCCTTCTAAGTTCGTTGTAATTACTGGCTTCAAAGGGGTAACTGTACTTATAATGTCTTTCACACCTTAATTTTTGCAAATACCAACCCCACAGATTTCCTGATATCTTCTCCCATATAAACCTGTACAGCTATTAAGATCTTCTGAAGATCATCTGAAATAAGGTAGAAGAATATGAAATACGGTTTCCTTGGTGATGGCACCTGGCTGAGCACTTCTGTCCTCCTCTAGATCAACCAAGCACCATTAGGCATTAAGTATTCTGTTTTGCTTGCCCAGGATGATGGCTGAACATTTTTTTCCTGATACTTGTCTTTCCTACATAATATTATTAAATGCTAGTGATTTTCAAATATGCTTTTAGTGTTGAGCTGTAACTTCTGAACCTTTTGTTTCTTCTCTTTTCTTTTTAAATTATGGATTGTTTAAATTTATTATAATCTATTTTATACAATATGAAAAGCAAGATGGAAATGTTTTCATCTAATAAAATGAAGATTTCTTAGGTGAATGAAGCTAGAAATCATAGTTAATCTCTGAGCAAGATGTGAGTACAACAAGGGAGCTTTGACTTTCAAGAGCCTATACCCTGGAAATCTTGCTGATTTTAATTTCTGTTTTCTGATCATGTTTCAGCAGGTTGGAAAAATGTTGCTCAGGTTTCATCTGAATAAAATATTTTTTTTAACTTACCCTCAGTCTGAATGTTAAACAGTGGACTTAAAAAAAAAAAACAAGAATGCTGATGAATTCCATCCCATGTAACATATGAGCTGAAATAAATCCCCATTCTCCTGAAAACAAAAAAAACCCCCAAAGTTTGTTCAGGACTGGAAACTACCACAGTTATCTTTTAATACCATAACAAAGTTTGAGTCTAGTAGCAACAAACTTGTTGGTCTTAAAAGTGCCAGTGGATTTCATACTTTGTTCTCCTGGTTTCAGACCAATGTGGCTACCCATCTAAATCAATTTTAATATCACAGGTTTAGTATGTTTTTAGCCTGATAACTGTGCAAGACTCATTTTACATTGCTCAATGTTTTATATTTTTATGCTTTATGTGGGTTTTTAATTGTCTTCCATGGTACTTATGTCTTTTATTGTTTTACATTTTGTGAGCTGCTTATAGCAGGTTTCCTTTAAAAGCAGCATAGAATTTTTTTAAATAAATAAATACTGGTCCTGGTCCTTCTACTGAAAGACCTTCAAGTAGGGAACCTGATCTGCATATTTTTACAAGCAATCTTACTGGCATCGCACAGGTAGGGTCTTCTCCACACATAAATTGTATCTTAATGGTAATGTTTCGTGACGAGGCCAGACGGTTTGCACAATTTGCAAAATTCAGCCGTTGGGGGTACACATAGAGAAGATTTCTGAAAGACAATAAAACAAAAGGCAAAAATCACATTTGTTTTAGTTGAATATTTTTTTTCCACTAAAGCACTGCAATGAGAGAACTGCTTCAGGTATAAGTTTGTTTCTTATGAGCACAGCAAACCACAGATTTTCTGGCACACAGATATAACACAAATTTACATTTTTAGGAACTCCTCGTATGAAGTAAGATTTTCAAGCTGCACAAAAAAAACATTGAATTGGCACTCAGAAGATAGCTTTGCCATTATGTTTTATGAGGGAAAGAAACTATGCTGTTATCCAAACAGAAACACAAATGGCAGGCAACTGGAAAAGGAGTACAGCCTGGCGGTCCTTACAGAACTTTTCCAGTTCATCAGACAGCCCTATAGACTACTTTAGGGGCCATTCCGCACAGCGCTAATGTTACTGAAGTCTAACTGTTGTGTAACACTATTTTTTTTAACATTATGCATGACGTCGTACACAATCTGCAACAGTCCTGCAGCACTCCCGCAAAAATCGCTTCAATGTAGTGCTTTTGGGGGAATCATAAAAAGTGGATTCCCCCTTAAAAAAACGCTTGACTCCTGAGAAAAAACTGCAACACATCCGAAAAAGACATGTGCATTATCAATATAGCGGTAGGAAGAAGGTTCCTCCTATGTTTCCACCCCCAAGCTTCTGGGAGATGGGGAAGGCTTTTTTTTTTTCTTCAAGCCACTGATAGCAATGAACACGCGTGCATGCAGCTTCTTCAACCGAGCAACTAATGGACAGCTAATGCAGCAGTGCCAAACAGAAAGCACCCTTCTTCAAATGTATTAAAACTTTCCAAGCGCCGTCACCCCAGTCATTGCTCGAAAAAAAGGGTTTTTTTTTAATGGAAACACATGTCAACAAATACACATGAGCGCAGCATGTTTTGTCCAATAAAGGAATGTTTTCAGAAGAGAAACCGAAAGACGGCCCTCTATGGAGCAATGAGTAAGCACATGTTCGTTGCCACGTTTTTTTTTTAATTTAAAGGGAAAGGGGGTTTTCGGTGGCACTAGGATATCGATTTCATTGGCTCTTCAGTTTGATCGATGGCCAGAAGCTGGCAGAAACGGCACAAATTTGTAGCGATTCATGCAAGGCCGGAAACTTGTGGGTAATGAAAAAAGCACTAGTGGGAGAGCCTTTTTTCTGTGTGCGTTATCAAGACTATTAATAGTAGTGCTTTATAATAGCGCTTACATTTGGCTACATTGGCAGTTGTGCAGAATGGCTCTAGATCTTTCAGCTATTCCTGGTAAGTATATTTGAGTCCAGAAGCTTCTTAGAGGCCAACAAGATTTTAAGGGTATAAGCTATTAAAACTCAAAGCTTCCTTTGTTACTGGGAAGGTTCCTGGCCAACCTATGTGCACCAGGCTGGGTTGTTTTCCCTCCATCCCTCCTTCCTTAAGGGAGGTGAGGCCTGCACTTGAAAAGATGACTCTGTGGCCTGCTTGCACTCTCTCCCTTCTTTGGGAAGCAGGGCCCATGTACAGCAGACAGACTGGCTGGCTGGTTCCCTCTCTTCACTGGAGACCTGGGTCCCAGGTGACCTGTGGATGAATGGCTTATTTCACAGTGTTTTCCCCTTCCAGTCTGTCCTTGAGGCCATCCTTCTGATGCCTTCCTTTCCCAGTGCTTGTCTCTGAGCTAGTATAGCAGCCTGAGACTTCATCCTGCTTGCTGTGTAATGGATGTCAACTGACTTCATCCAATTCAATTATATAACTTATATTATCATTCAAGGATATTTAGCAAAGGGAATTGTTATGCTTGACTAAACCAAATCATTTATTATTAGGAAAAGTATTTTTTAAAGTATGAATCAAAAATGTACAGGCAGAATATTTGCAGGGACACTACCAGAATCACATATCTACTTCCCAGAAAACAGCCTCACTGAAATCATTGAATGTTGCCATTATAACATCCCAGAGATTTAGTGGTAAAATAATTAAGCAGGAGTGTCTTTCCACCCAAGACCCTGCAAATTAATAGCTTGGTCAGTTTATTATGTACGTTGTAGTATTGTTGCAAGACACCCTAGTTCAGAGAAGCAAGTTAGGAAATAAAAATTAAAACCAAAAAGTAATTTTAAAATATACAAATGCTTTTAGGTTCATTTATAATATATTATATATTTGGCAGCCATATTTTATCACCTAGTGAGGCTAAATTTCTTGTAAACAACTACATGGACCCTGATAAATTGAGCAATAGATCCATTTTTCCAATGTTAACTACAAACTACAATTAACAGTTACAAAAAAACTTGGGGAGGCTTAGAAGAGGCAATCCTTCATATCTTCCTGAAGATGGTCATCATAAAATAATAAAATCTATGTGTTACAGTTCAGCTGTATTGTTTTATTCATGTGTGAGCTCAGGCAAATTAAATCCATCCAGTACAACTATTTGATTAATCGACTGAGATGTCTTCAAATAGATAACAACCCAAATGTTGAGTATATGTTAACATTTCCCTTGATAATGAGAAACAGCTCATAATGTAGTCAGTTGCCTAGCTGATTGCTTCTGCTGCTAACACCATCCCACCATAATTCTCACCACTTCTTTATTATGTTATTATGGCATGTCAGATGTGGTGAATCAGCTGAAAATGCTGCAATAAACAAGCAGTTCAGATGTGGGAGTTTTATTTCCTCTGGTCTGCATTATGCTACTAACAGAC
The DNA here is from genome assembly GCF_049243985.1 of Paroedura picta. Taxonomy (NCBI): domain Eukaryota; kingdom Metazoa; phylum Chordata; class Lepidosauria; order Squamata; family Gekkonidae; genus Paroedura; species Paroedura picta. Next base: position 72,125,988 of record NC_135375.1, on the reverse strand, counting down.
CCAGCCAGTTCAATATAAGCCAAAGGAGCACCAAGATGTTAATATGCTTGCATTTTGCTTTCACCTTTGGAAAGCTGCTTCTGCAATAAATAAACTTGTAAACTTAACCTATTGCCATAATTAACCTAACTAACTAAATAATGACACCACTATTTCCTCCCTTTCCTGTTATTTATTTTAAAAAATGGATACAGCCACTCCTTTAAATAGTGCACAGACCTTTAGTCAGACAGAAAGGGTATTGACACATGACTAGTTGCACTTGATGTGCATCCCACCAACAGCAATGTGCTATAAATGCAAAGGATCCCTATTTGGATTTCTGCCAATTTACTAATCCAGAAAGAAATGGTGGTGAAAATGCTTTACTTACCTATATACAGTATGGGGAGCATAGACTTCTCGAATTGGAAATTCTAGAACCTCCTTATGAGGTCGGCTGCGGTTTTCAGGGAATGGCTTCACTTGTAACAATTCCGTGCTGAGGCAACAAGGGAGAGCTTCGGGAGCAGGCAAGATCTCCAGTTTAAGCAATCCTTTAATACAAAGCAAAATGAAAGCTGACATCAAAGAGAAGCAAGTTGGGGAAAAAATCCCAGATCCAAGCAAAGAGACAAGAGAGGCTCCAGCAGACACAGCAGAAGGTGCAAGACTGATCCTCATTACAGTTTTCAGATGGACCCTTCCTACCTGAGGTAGAGGAAGAGAGGAAGAAAGCGGACAAATGGGTAAAATGCTTGCAAGGGAAAATGACTGGTAACATGAAGTCAAATGTCATGGGCTTGGGAGGAAAGGGCTAAAATTGCACCTTTAGCCCAAGAGCAGAAGAAAGAAGCCCTTGAAGAGCATCCCAACAAAATGATCTGGCATGATTCTCACAAGATAAGAGGATTTTGCCTGCTGCAATGTCTGATCAGTTCCCAGAAAGTTGGTTTTATTGGCCATACCTGGTATAGACTTCACTCTTCTCTGCAAGGAGGAAGATCTTTTGTAGTCAGCCAGAAACTTAATTAAGTCTTCATCACTAAGTCTGTCTCCTTCCTGTAAAAGGAAGAAATCTGATAATGGATATGTTATCTTCCCTCCCCCCCAATTCCACAATCATGCTTCTGTTGTATGTAACGTTCTAAAATGAGGCCCAGGTTATGTTTTCTGTTCACTAACACACAAAAATCCACAAATTTTACAAAAAAGAATACACAAATTTAAAGCAGATGAATTATAAGAAATCTGTAAATAAGCTTGCTAGATACAGTGAAGGGAAAATAAAGGCTCCTATGGGTGTCATTATACCTTACTGTACCTGTTTAAAAAATGTGTTGATTGTCAGAGTGGTAGTTTTGAAGGTGGGTGTGGCAGGAATATCATCTAAGCCGACACCTCTTTCAGAAAGTCTCCTTGCTTGCATTGTCATTGACCTTCGGTCACCAGTGGAACCTCTACCTTCAGGAATGAAAATTGCAAATGCATCTTACTTATGTATTTAGAATCTATCAGGAGGCATGATATACATGGATGCTCTATTGCACACTTTTAGGAAATTATTTTACTGTCCTTTTGCTTACATTGTCCATCATCTTGACTTAAAACCAAGATATTGAATTCTGAACCAGAGCTGAATTCTGCGTTCCTTGTTTCAATTTGCTGTAAGATTGTTATCTAATGCTATTAACTGGATTTACAGTACACATTAGGATATGCGTCAACCCATCTACATCTCATTCACTCTCACAACAAACCTGCAAAATATGAAAGTAATTCAGAGAAGGCAATCTGGAGCAAACTGTGATACAACTTACCTGACAATAAGTGCAAGCTTTGGAGTTCATTGGAACCCTTCATCTAGCAGATGTTACAACAGTAAGACGTTAAGAAGGAAAAAGGCAGCTCTAGAGATGCTAGATACTGACAGATTCACAGATCAGTCCAACTGCTCTAGTTGTTAGATTCCACTTGCCTTCTGGCAACAAGAAATAAACAATGGAGCCACCTCACCTTACAGCAGAGGAATGACTTACTGGGATTACTTGTCATTTCTGCTGCTGAAACATAGAGGGATGGTCAACACCAGTACCACATTGTTCTCTCTGGAGCCTGGTGCTGCCATGGAGATACACCATTAGATCAGGTAGAATTTATTAAGCAGCATTGCATATTCCAATGGTGCTGGGGAGGGATCATTACTCAGCAACATTTACAGGTAATGGGATGGTCACACTCAAAGTGGCCTTACTCCAACAAGTGGTTCTTCCTCCACTGGAAGAAGGAAGGCTGCTTAGAGTGGAGAAAGAATTCAAACTGAAGCCCAAAGGAAATGTGGGATATAAATATTTTGAAAAATAAATGAAATTAAATCAGTGGATGGGTAAATATAACATGTATACCGCCCTCTGTCCAACACACTATATATGAGTTCACAAGTTCTTGCATGCTAGATGCAACTCTGGCAAGCTGTTTAGCTAGGCAACTTAGTAGCTGTAAAATCAAGAGCTGTACAGTTCAAAAATGATGAAGAGAAAAACTGATACAGAATATGAATTACTTGATCTCAAAATATGGAAGCTGAGGTCATTTTCTTAATTACATATATCAAAATATGCCATTGTAAAACATAGTTCTTATGCTTACCATTTAAAACTTCTAACTCTGCTCCATCTCTTTCCAGTGTAGAAATGTTGAAGAAATTTGCTAAGTTTATTGGGACCCAAGCAAAAGGCATTCGGTATTTTCCCAAACGTTGACAAAAGGACTCAGTTTGTACCTTTAGTTTCTCAACTTTGTCTTTAACCTAAAGCATAAAGGAGAGGATGTTGGCCAGAATATTTCAAGGCATAGATGCAAATACTCAAAACGGGGATCTCTTGAAAGTCAATTTTCAATGTCTATTAGTAATGGAAAGTGGTCATTTTCTTTATCAGTGCATGAAATCAATGTCATTAGAACCTGTTCTAACAAATAAGGCTATTGTACCACCCCTGCTTTGATAGTTTCTGCTCCAAATCCATTTTGGAGGGCTAGTATAAGATTTCTATAGTCCATGGTACCTAGATTGAATTCCATCACTTATATATTTGTCTCAGGCATAACTGATTTCTTCCTATGCCTTGTCACAATGGTGTTATGAAGAGCAAGAGGAATCCAAGTCATTCAAAATGTGAACAATGATGTCAAAACATACATCAGAAGTGAGTAAACAAGAAGAAGAGACAGAATGTTTGGTTTTCATAGCTGGTTATTATCCCACAAATAAGTTGGAATCTAATATGCTTTTGTAATTTAAAAAATGGCTGGAATGCTGGCTGAAGGACATCCTACATCCTTAATACATTCAAACGCATTTGAAATAATTTAGAGCCACATAGGAAAACTGTGCCCACATTTCTAGTTTGCAAGCAAACTTAGAGGACAGGAGTACTTTCTACAAGAACAGATGGGAAAAGGCTTGCAATCTACTGTTTCAAAAGTTCTCTGTCAAGAATTTCATGAGGATGTAGTCAAGGTATCATTCAATACAAGTATAAGGGGAAATCATTTAGAGATGGTAACTTACACCTGAAAGGCCTGCCAAGAATTATGATAGAGATGTAATAAGGAAGTAGGTACGTAGTTTAGGTTTGGTGGGCTTGCCCACTAGCTCAAGATTATAAGGCCAGAGTATTTAGGAAGATAAATAGCATTTTAATTTGTAAAATAACATGCTTATCTAAAGTAGACCTGCTAAGTATTGTACCAAGCAGAGCTTTCAAGGATAGGGGAGTGTGTCTTTAAAAACCTGCTAATTGCTGCTAGACAACTGTTGGCACAAACTTGGAAGTAACCATTCTTACCACACATGGAGGTATGGATTCATAAAATATGGCATGTTGTCCTGATGGATAAAATTACAGCATATAGAAAGGTTTGTGAGGTTAAAATAGACTCTCAGGAAAGGCTTGCTGGGACTTGGCTTCCATTCATCAATGGAATGATATAAGTCCCAAGGAGAAGGGGAAAAAAACCTAAGATGTATCTAAGCAGGGGTTCTAGCACATATAAATATAGTGGAAATGAAGGGTTTCTTTATAAGCAGCAGTTTTGATGGTAGAATTTGTTTTTAGTTGAGTTTGATTGAATTCTGAATTATATTGGATCATAGTTTTCTGCTTTGTAAGATTATTATATTGATTTATTTATATTTATGAGACATAAATATGAATATGTGATGCATTGTGATATGTGTTACATGAGAATGTAACATGCATCTATAATAAAAATTATTTTTGTAAAAATACAACTGGCTGAGTCTGAGGCTTTGTTTAGATGTAACACAAAGGCATGGATTAATGAATGTAATGATGGTAACTGTGATTGTTTGAACAAGGGCCACTCCGTTTACCATGGTTAGTTATGGTCCATCAAACCAGGATCAGAAACCATAGTTTGATGTTAATTTATTAACTATTGTCGATCTTAAATTTGGTTTTATGTGACATTATAAAAGAGAACATCCTGGCTTCATCTTGGTTCTTTCCTGGTATGACTTTTGTTCCAGCTACAGAGATCTTGCAAAGGTAATGCAACCATCCTTTAATAAGGCAAACTAGGATATTAAGAGATGGTTTACACACCAAAGAATGATTTCATAAATTAGCCATAACTCATGGTTTTGCATTATGTCTGAACTGAGGCAATAATGTAAAGCCACAATCTCACACAGAGTTAATGGTACCGAATGGTAATAGGGCACAGAACAGTAGCCTATACTATTCTTACAGCAGATCTCTTTGGCAGGAATACACACAATTAAACTCAGTCTGCAGCAATTTCTTTCAACAGTAACATACCAATGTGTTCCAGACATTGTCACCACTTTCTTACAGCCAGATGTGAAATGTATTTATGCAGAGAAAATGCCATGGAATTCAACAGGATGTACAAATCATTGTCTTTTGTTTAAAAACAAATAACAGTATTCTGCATCAGTTAAAAAACCCAAAGAAGATTTATTTTGGCATCAACCTTCCAGTGCATGTTGCATTAGTGTATGTGTATTTTCATTGAAGAATGCTTATTATATCATACATACCTTCCCACCTTCACTTTCTTTTAAAACCATGTAGGGTTCTGCACAGTCTCCAATTTCTCCTTGCTGAAGGACTTTTTCAATCTACCAAAATTCACAATCCAAATAACATAAAATAATATACAGTACTTTGTTAGAACTTCAGATTCAATACAATTACTTAAAAACAAATATTATGTTTAACATGCACAACAAAGGAAAACAAAATTTATGCCAATAAAGGCATCTGAATCTGAAAGAAAAAAAAAAATCGTGACCTTGGTTACCTCAGTAGAAGATAGATTCAAGTGGGTAGCTGTGTTGATCTGAAGTAGCACAACAAAAATTGAGTCCAATAGGACATTTAGGTCTTAATGGTGCTATTGGACTCAATTGTTGTTGTTACCTCAGCAGAAGGTTGAACAAACAAATATTATAGATCAAAGCCCTGAACCTAGAAGATTCATATTGTTGTTTGTTAGATGCGAAGTCGTGTCTGACCCATCGCAACCCCATGGACAATGATCCTCCAGGCCTTCCTGTCCTCTACCATTCCCCAGAGTCCATTTAAGTTTGCACCTACTGCTTCAGTGACTCCATCCAGCCACCTCATTCTCTGTCATCCCCTTCTTCTTTTGCCCTCAATCGCTCCCAGCATTAGGCTCTTCTCCAGGGAGTCCTTGAGAAGATTCATATATTTTATACAATTTTAATATAATAGTGATTTCATACAATAATATGTAAGTGCAATGTGATAAGCATCTTATCACATCCTAGAACATGGGGAAGCATGCTAAAAATATCAGTGTTTTAAAAGATAACGCAAGAGCAGATGAAATTAACCTGAACAAATAGAGTGTGAAGTCCTAACTTTATCATTCTTAATGTATCTGTCTTTTCTAGCCATTTGCTGCACACACAGAGGCTCTGATAACCCACAAAGCTTTCCTACCTGTATTCTGAAAGAGCTGCCCATAATGAAGCTGTGAGAAACATGCTCAGTGCACATGGCACAAAGAGGAGCTCTGTGCACATGAGGCTCTGAATCAATGTTGGTCACCATCCAGAGATGCACAACAATCCATAAGCACAGCATTTTGGAAGCATCCCCCTGAAAGCCCTTGCAGCAAAGCAAGCTTCTTTTTAAATTCAGGGAAGTTTATTTTAAAAATGAATGTGGGACAGCTGGTACAGGGAGCAGCTTTCCAGCTGTTTCTGTGATCTTCCCAATCTCCCCCCCCCCATCCAAGATTTTTTTTTTCCAGGATTTTGTTTTGGAGGGAAGGTCCTGAAAAATCTCAGATACTTTTGGGATGCTGATATATACCCACAAAATACCAATAAAGTATTTTCTGGGTATATTTTCAGCACCATAAGATCAGAATACATACCCCTTCTGTAGAAAGGCAATACTTACAGCTGTAATATTTATTAGTATCTGGCCCATTAAGCATCTCAAAGTTCCCTTTGCTCCTAGAAACTTTAACTGAATCAAGGCAGGAAATGAAACTTACAGTATTTGATATCAATTGATAAATATGATATGCAGAATCTCAATGATAAATGCCCTGTTTTGCCAAAGCAGGTGGACACAAACAGTTTTAGATATCTGGATACCATTTACAGAAACTTGTATGTAGATCCACCACCACTGTTATATTTTTGTCTTTATTTTATGTGTATATTTTTATTATTTTTAAAGTTCCATTTAGTTGCTAGATTTTAAGTATTTTTCCTATGTTCTGTATCAAGCCTGTTTATGTTTCCCGCTTGTGCAACACTGAATCCAAGCCCTCATGTACAATTCTACTGCTAGCTATGAAAACTGAAGTCACAGAATTCTATGTCCCATTATCAGAAATGAATAATAGGGTGATTTATCTTGTGTTTATTTGTCCCAAAAAAGGAAAAATTTTCCTTTTTTTTCAAAAGAATTTTTGCCCTTAATTCAAATTTTGCTGTTTTCTGGATCGGCCATAGTCACCAAAAAACACCGCCTAGTTCGTACCTAGTTAAACACTTGTTGCCATTCTGCAAAAATTTATCTATGATATTTATCATTTTGTGGGGAAAATATATTCAGGGAAGTCATAGACCTTTCATTGCCTACCCTTGCTCTAAATGCATTCAGTAGAATTAAGAGAACCTTCCATGATGCTGATGTATACCATATTGCTTCCACCCACACCAACTCCAACCAATCCTGGTTAGAAAATTTGAGTAAGAAGTAAGGCATTATTAAAATAATATACCTTCAGAACTAGGTAGATATCTGGAGAAGGATATGTTACGGAAAACACAGCAGACCTTGACTGACTAGAGGAGTCAATGCAGGGTGTATGCATTCGCAGAAATCCTTTGAACTGCTCAGAGTTTAGGTCACAATGGAAATTTTCTGAGATCTTAAAGAAATAAAACAATAAGTTTTCATAATCAGTATATGAAATGGCATGTAACATATATGTAGATTGTCACATCTGTGATGCTTGCATCTATGTACGCATTCACTAAAGCATAAATATACAGCTAGTTGCTTTATAGCTGAGCTGGTAAGTAATAGAACAAGAATTATCTCCCACTTATTTATATCTCTCATGTTTAATCTGTGACACAGATGCGGCTTAAAGGGGGAAATTGATAAAATAGTCTAATAAGTGCATACCAGTTGATTTGTTTCTAGTGAACAACATATTTTATTATGAGTAACAAATAGTAGATCATTGTTAAAGTGGAATGGAACATTAAAATAAATAAAAAGGTAAAGGTAAAGGTATCCCCTGTGCAAGCACTGAGTCATGTCTGACCCTTGGGGTGACGCCCTCTAGCGTTTTCATGGCAGACTCAATACGGGGTGGTTTGCCAGTGCCTTCCCCAGTCATTACCGTTTACTCCCCAGCAAGCTGGGTACTCATTTTACCGACCTCAGAAGAATGGAAGGCTGAGTCAACCTTGAGCCAGCTGCTGGGATTGAACTCCCAGCCTCATGGGCAGAGCTTTCAGACTGCATGTCTGCTACCTTACCATTCTGTGCCATAAGAGGCTCTTTAAAAAAAAATTACTTGCATCTAATTATTTTTCTGTTGGTGAAAAGGGGAGGAAAGGTCCCCTCTAGTGACCCTGGATGGACAAAATGTCTATGAGATCAGGGCAGTAATATCCCACCCAAAAAGTGGCTGAAACTAGGGGCATTTCTGCACATCAGTAAAAATAGTGTAATGCCAGCTGAATGGCAAAGCGCTAAATTTTATCATGCTTCCCAGCCCCTCCTCTCCTTTTTGCTGTCTCACCTATGCCTGCTGCCTTTTTGCGCATCTCACCCTCCAAATCTGCTGCTGGAAATGGTGGAAGAAAGCAATATGCTTCATATTGACTCGCTTCCACCTGTCAATAAATTCAGGCAACCAATCCCCTTCCTCCATATTTTGATGCAGTTAAAGGTCCTGCAATGCCTGCTAATTATTTTTTAAATCATACTTCTCTGTTGCAATGCCTATGCATGGAATCATAGATGCATAGTGCTTTTTAAATGCCACCTCTTACGGGTTCACAAGTCCTTTGATACATTTAAAAAATGATATCGGTCTTGATTTTGGGGGTGGGGAGAAAGAGGCACACTTGAAAAATATTATTTTATTTCTAACATCGCCTATACATGTGTCTGCCTATTTGTTGTTCCAGGCATGTTGCCATTTTTAAAAAGAAATTTCCAACCCCAGGTACAAGGGAGAGGGAGGTGGGTGCAAGGGTGGAATGAAGCAGGCAACTTTAGCATGTTTGAGCCTCCATACTTTCCTTCTGCTGGTTGCCTGTGGGTAGCTAGCACTTTTTAGGTTGGTGAATACACTTTATGCCATTCCCCAACTCGCGCTTTAAAATGTAGTGAGCTGGCAGCTGGCCAGATGCTGGATATGGGAATGGCTGGAATATAACATTTACATTAGGTAAGCATTTCACTATATTTATTGCGTGCAGGAAAGTCCTAATAATTTAACACATGGTAGCCATTTGTAAATGTACTGCAGAGTGCATTTAACTACAAAATGGACAGCTGTTAAGACTTGACCACATGGTGAGGCAAACTGTATGATGCTTCAGTTATCCTGATTTTTCAAATGCAAAGACACAGAGTTTAACTTCAAGTGTGGGCAGAGTTTATGTTGGCCAGCTCTCCTCATGGTTCCATATACCCAGATATCATGAGTATCCACCCATAAAGTATGTTTAAAGTGCCATCAAGTTGCAGCCCACTTATGGTGACCCCAGTAAGTGGCTTTCAAGACAAACAAGAAGAAAAGTTAATTTGTCATTGCCATGCTGGCAGAGTTCTCCTCCAAAGACTCCTTTACAAGTACTGACCATGCTTAGCTTCCAAAATTTGACAAGATCGGGCTATACCATGCTGCATTCCCTCCCTATCCACTCATAGAACAGGGAGTAAAGTACTCACATTTAAAAGGTGAATAACAAAGGCAACTACAGTTGACAGCCAATGCATTGTTTATATAGTTTTATTATTAACCTATGTTTTATTCATCAGCATTCTTACCTTTTTCCTTTCTTTTATATCATAGAGGGCCAAACTTACAAACAATGGTTCTATTTCTATCTCGAATCTGTAAAGAAGATTATAGGGAACTATTTAGTAATTTTGATATGTAACCAAAAGAAAACAAATTTCTGCATGGACGGCATGAATTCTACCTAAAACATGTCTGAGATGGATGAAGGCCACTCCCATTTATTTTATCAGTTGTCATGGTAAACCAGCATTTAGGATCACCTTCAGTATAAGATAGTTGAGAATTTTTCCCAGTTGAACAGAATGATTGTTAGTCTTGATGATTTCAAGAAGATGACACAGACAAGAAAAATCAGCCATTTCCAGGGACTTCTTATATACTCAGGATTTAAACAACTATTGACTGATGGCAAATACACATTTTTAGGCAGGGTTCTCAGGTGGATGGTAGGTGCACCTGGCTCTTTGTGATGAGACAGATTATCTATACTCAGTCCATTTTCAGACCAGGATTTGGGACTGAAAATGTCTTGGTCACTCTGGCTGATAACAATCCTTGGGAGACAGACAAGGAGAGTGCAACACTGTTGATTCTTCCGTGTGTCTCATCAGTTTTCTATGACATTGACCAGGGTTTTGCTCTGAAAGAACTCAGGTGGATGTTGGAGGCACTGTGTTCCATTGGTTCTAGTACTGACTGGTTGACCAGTTGTCATACTGAGGTTTTGTCAATATGTGGATGGCAACTCAACTTTTCACCTGTGTCAGGTAAAGGGTGGACATCTTGACCTGGAATTTAAAGACAGAAATGGGCCAAATGATAAACTGAAACTCAGCCTAGAGATACAACTGAGGTGCAGTTTACTGATATTAAGGCCCACAGAGGACCGTAGAGTCTACCTCATCAGATGTGTTGTGCTCCGATAAGGAGCAGGTTTGCATCTTGGGGCGCTTTTTAATCTGAGTGTACAGATGAAGGTTTAATAGTAAGTACATAGTACTTTTTGGCTGTTTTGCCAATCCTTCTATGATTTGACCACAGTTATATAGGTTCTGATTACATCCAAGCTGGACTTCTGCAATGTATCTACATGGGAATACCTCTGGAAAACTGTTTAGAAGCTCCAAATAGTTCAAAATTTGGCAGCTAAATGACTAGAAGACACCAATGATAAAACAAAAATTGAGTCCAGTAGCACCTTTAAGACCAACAAAGATTTATTCAAGGCGTGAGCTTTTGAGAGCAAGCACACTTCCTCAGACAAAATGGAACAAGGATCATGAGAGTACAGATATATAGAAAAAGGTATTTTAGTGTTAAATTAGTAAACTGTATCACAGTATCCAATTCATGCCATATTATGCCATGTGATAATTCTTTGCTAAAACAGCTAATCAGTCCTTTTGTGTTCAGTTGTAGTTCACAAAAACATTGAAGAAATAAAACTGTCCATGTTAGTGATTAATAGGAGACACTTTCCCAGTTGTTAAAAGAAATAATTAAAAGAGACTAGTTGCTTGCCCCATCTGTCTCTGCCCAAGCATGGAAGCATCCCTGCAAGTGACAAGCTGTGCTGGCAAGTACCTTATCCTAAAACCAGAGAGTTAGATTCTGAATTACATTACTGAACCACAAAATGAAGCTTGGAAGAATGTATTTTTCACAGCTCAATCCTGAACACAGCTACCCCATTTGAAGCTCTTTGAAATCAATGTGCTTCAAATAGAGTAAGCCTGCACAAGACTGCACTATTCAAAACCTAGTGTATAGAAAACACATTTCAAGAAGTTACTAAGGTAGGTAGTTTGCTGAAGGTAAGAGGCTTGTTTTCCAATATCACCACAGCTTAATGGAACTACATTCAAACTGTAAATGTCTATAGCTGGAACTATAGTGGAAATCACAGAAATACTTACTTCAGTGTTTGCACTTTCACCAATATCCTGTTGCCCAGATGTTCCTTGGGACATTCAGGTACTGGTCGTATTTCTACAGCATCCTCCTATTGTTAAACATATTATTAAGCAGTTATTAGTTTAGTTTAAGCACTCAGGATGTTCCATGTTACCAGGAACAGCACATATGAATGTAAGCTAGGCTATAACATGGCACAAAAATGGCAAACTGTTCATATACCATTGCTTCCAAACCCTGCAACTGATTTCAAAATTAGTCTGAGATGAAATTTTTCATTTGAATGTGGACTGTATTTGGTCATATGATCATCTGAGCTCTCCACTAAAACCCAGATGCTAATTTGGGATGCTGTAGCAAGAAGATAAAATGAGGTTTTTCAAAAATCACCCACTTTAAGATATTGTTATGCTTGCAGCATTCCACAGGACATTCATTAGATGCACTAAAATTGGTTCTATTTGTAATATAGTGGGCAGTATCCACCCACAACCCTGTTTATGACTAGAAACTTCTGCTTCTTTTCAAAATTTCCACCAGCAACATCCCCTTGTTCTTCCCATGGTGGCACTCCAGTAAGACCCCCAACTTTGGAAGCAGGGGCTGCAACTGCAAGGGGAAGGGAAACATAAGAGGGTGCACAAGCACAGCATCAGTTTGTATCCCAGACAATAATAGGGACATCCCATTACAGAATAAGTGAAATTCAATTGAAATATTAATATGGCAGCACCATCAGTGTGGAGAGAATCTAAGAATATTTTGCCCTGTAACAATGAGCTCAACAAAAATGAACACAAGTCCAAGAGGAACAAAATAGTGAGATGGTCTGTAGGTAAGGATTACAAACTAATGAAGGTCATCTTCTGCTAGGGCTAGCTTTTTTATTATCTTAGTTCTAAGTGGGCTATTTCTTCATAAAACATGCAAACGTTAACGTTTACAGCTCACCTCATCTATACTGGGGTAAAGAGCAAACAGTTCTGCCGGCCTGTTGCATCGCCGTGCCTCCTCATTTTGCCTTTCAAAGTCTTCTGTACTCATGTGGAATAGCAGATTTGCCAGACGAGGATCAGGTTGCAAGCTGCGCAAGTCAAAGTCACCTGATGTCAGTGTGGTTCTCCCGGAAGCATCACAGACAATCTTTAAGTGCCTGGGACTTGCCTGCTTGAGAACATGTGAAGCAGGACAGAATGAATTGCTTTAATTTACAGAGGTTAAAGATGTTCTATATCACTGCTATATTTCTCCTTTAAGTCATTGCTAATGAACTATTTCCTTAGGACTTAGTAACAGTGTTCATTTCATATCCTGGCAGATATGAACATTGAGTAATGGGTTTGGTGGCAAGAAAGAAAGAAAATGGGAAGAAAATGATTATCACTTTGAAGTAACTCTAGGAGTACTCCCATTATACCCAGAGTAAAATCACACCTTAATTCTCCAGTAACAATTACTGCTTTAAATCAGAATCACCATGTTGTCTATAAGCATTCACTGAGTGGAATATATTTTACTCTCTTACTACCATCCATAATGAAAGATGGTTCAAAGGATAATTAATTTGTCAGGATCTTTATAGATTATACTGTATGTATTTTATATAAAGTCATTTTGGTACAATTTATCATACGTATATTTTTCCTCATTTAATTTTCCTGTCTCTCTATCCTTCCCTCTCACTCTCCCTGATGAAGTATTTCCTTGGAGGAACCATTATGTGTACAAGTGGAATCCTGGAAAGCTTCTTGCATCACAACTGGAGGGGGGGTGCACTATGAGAGAAGCCCATGATATTAGAGGGCATGCTGGCAGATTTGAATACAATTAATCCCACCCTTATCTCATTTATCTCCCATTTCTTTATATTTCAAAGGAAAATACCTGACAGTTTGCATCACTGTAATCTGGAATTTCTGATTCAAATGTTTGCTTTTGAAGAGTCTTGTGGAAATCTCTTCTGGATCCTTTCTTCTTAAAGGTGAATGTCTCATTATTTCCTTGGTTTCTTGAATTTTAAAAAAGCCACATAGATTTCAGTTTAAAAAGCAATGAGGAGAAAATGAAAGAACAGCCACCACAAAATAAATGTTCAGTTTTCATATTATGGCATACATATTGTAGCACCATCTTAAGAGAGAGTCAGCTGGGTGTGATAAGAGCAGCAAGCACTAAACTGGAGAACCGGTTTTGATTCCCAACACCTCCACATGCAGCCAACTTGGTAATCTTGGACCAGTCAGTCCTCCAAGAACACTTTCAGCCTCACCTACCTCACCATGTGATCGGTAGGCAATTGTAAGCTAGGTAGTAAAAAGCAGAGTACAAAAAACAGCTAATTCTCTTCTTTCTTCTTTCTTCTTCTTCAATAATTGAAATGATTTGCTTAAATTTTACATGAATGCATATAAACATACTAAATTGAATTACTATATGTTCACTATCTTGCTCATACCTGAAACCAAAGTTCCAAAAAAAATAAGCAATGAAACTGACATACAGGTAATCTATGTTTAGAGTTTGTATGCTGTAGTGATGTTGCAGGACCAGGTATGTTGCAGGACCAGGAAGATCCAGCTTCAACCTGCCACAGCCATGACACCAAAAGTGCCTCTCAGTTCAAGCTGCCTTGTAGCCAAGTCTACTGTTCTGTCTTTGGAGAAAGGATGAAGCAAAAATTGACTGGGGGTATATTTAGGTTTTAGAAATGGCATTGCAGAGTACATGCACCAGGTACATGCACCATAAACATTGTAAAGAAACAACTCAGCAGTTATCATTACATCAAACTGGATATCTGTACCATAATGTGGCTCTCATATTAGTGAAGCGGTATACAGGACATGTCCAGGTGTCCGGATACCACTTCCAGCTCCACAGGCCAATCTGGGTGCACACAGCAAAGCTGGCCATGCCCGGATTGGGCTGGCTCCTGGAGTGCCCACCCCCAGCAGCCGGGTGTGAGGCACTCATGTAGCCTTGCACCCAGGTGCTGCCTGGCTGCCAAGGAGGGCACACTTGCAGCGCCCTGCCCAGTCCCTGCTCACCCTGACCACTGCTGGGAGATGAGATTCTGGTGACTGGGGTGGGGGACAGGCCTCTGGCCAGTTGAGAACCTCTGCTAGGGGGCACAGGGCTCTGGGTGTGGCATGCAGGGAGGGAGGAAAGCTTGCTGCCTCCCCCTGAATCCCTGCGGTGGCCTGCCTGGTCATCTGCAGAGCTCTGGGGGTGATGTGGAGGGAGGGGAGAAAGCTTACCACCTGCCCCCAAAGCCCTACGGTGGCCTGCCCAGACATCTGCGGGGCTCTGAGGGTGGTATGGAAGGAGGGGAGAAAGCTTGCTGCCTCCCCCCTAAGCCCTGTGGCGGCCTGCCTGGCCACCTGAAGGGCTCTGGGGGTGGCATGTAGGGAGGAGGGAAAGCTCACTGCCTCCCTCCATGGGGCTCTGGGGGTGGTGTGGGGGAGGGGTGAAAGCTCGCCTCCCTCCCTCCCCCTGAAACCCCGCAATGTCCTGCCCAGCCATCTGCAGGGCTCTGGGGGTGGTATACAGGGAGGGGGAAATGCTTACCACCTCTCCACAAAGCCCCACAGCAGCCTGCCTGGCCCTCCATGGGGCTCTGGGGGTGGCATGGAGGGAGATGAGAAAGCTCGCCACCTCCCCCCAAATCCCCATGGCAGTCTGCCTGGCCCTACGTGGGGCTCTGGGGGGAGGCGGGGAGGGAGGGGGAATCCTCACCACCTCCCTGCCCCCAAAGCCCTGCACACTCTTTGCACTGCTGGCCCTGCAAGGGAGAGGTGGGCGCTGCCAGAGCCCATTGTATTTTGCATACAACGGGCTTTTCAGCTAGTATGCTTTATAATTTTCTTGAACGTATGTGTGTGCTGGCAGCTTTGATTGTATCCAGTCCTACTTTCTACCCAGCTGCCTGGCTTTACAAGACTACCAGTAAGAACCCCTGGACCTTATATGCTATCTATATTCAGACCATTCCTTCTGGTAGCTACTCAAAGCCCCATTGTTACATCTTTAAACATGAAAGAGTTAGCCCTTGAACAAATATTCCAAGCAAGGGGTCATAAAGTTAGATACAAAGTCTACCACAAATGTCCCCACAGCTACCACCAGAATAGGGTTGCCTACATCTCGTTGGGAACATTAATTTTACACAGTCCTAGCCAGTTACACCATTAACTTTCCTTCAGATTTCTTGGTCATTATATTTCAAAGGCTCAGCATCCAAATACTTTGCTGTCTTGCATAACAAATATTTTGCAAGCGATTATTGATCCTGGAGACACCTTTTATTACATTTCTGGGAGTAGATAAATTATACCCAAAGATGTGTTTGCATTTTAATTTGTTTGTATTTTAATTGTTTGCCAGTTGACTGAGAATGAAAAATGAAGTCATAAAGCAGAACGTGCTTTCCTTGATATCCCTACTCTCCTTGAATATGACCTTGCACTGGAAACTATCTTAATTACACTGGCTAAGCAAAGGCTCTGGGTGGTTGTTGCTTTGTAAAGAAATTACGAACATCCAAGAGGAGTTTTCTTGTTCATGGAATAAAACAACTCTTCAAAAATGGCAAACGCTTCTGCCACTTGTACGTTTCATATGTACCGAAATATATGAATTGGCTAAAACCCAGTGGCCTCCACAGAACATGCAGCACTCAGAAGCATCCACTTGAGGATGCCACAGAGATGTCCCCCTGCTGCCTCGGTGTGGGCAATGCAATTGGTATGATGGTAGCAGCTCAAAATACTCCCACAGAAATCACAATAGTCAGCAGTTCACACAAACATGGACCTGCCCTAATGTTTCCTACACATGTGCAGAGCAGCACCAAAAGTATTTGTAGGAGGCAAGCCAGTCCCAAAAGCAACCTCTTAGTTTTAAAAGTAGCCAAATACTACAGATTATGTTTTCATCAATTTTACACCCTTAGACTGAACCTCCCTGGAAATACAGTAATCTTCAGGGGGCTACATAGGCAGAAACCTGAGAAAGCCAAATTCCCAGACAGCAATGCCTAGCCAGTGTTATGTATGGGTTAAGAGTAGTGGCCTCTAATCAGGAGAACCTAGTTTAATTCCCCACTCCTCCATATGCAGACAGCTATGTGACCTTAAAAGGTATCCCCTGTGCAAGCACCGAGTAATGTCTGACCCTTGTGGTGACACCCTCTAGCGTTTAAGAGCCTCTTGTGGCACAGAGTGGTAAGGCAGCAGACATGCAGTCTGAAAGCTCTGCCCATGAGGCTGGGAGTTCAATCCCAGCAGCCGGCTCAAGGTTGACTCAGCTTTCCATCCTTCCGAGGTCGATAAAATGAGAACCCAGCTTGCTGGGGGGTAAAACGGTAATGACTGGGGAAGGCACTGGCAAACCACCCCGTACTGAGTCTGCTATGAAAACGCTAGAGGACGTCACCCCAAGGGTCAGACATGACCCAGTGCTTGCACAGGGGATACCTTTACCTTTATGTGACCTTGGGCTAGTCACAGCTCACTTAGGGCTGTTCTTGCACAGCATGTTAGAGCTCTTTCAGCCCGACCTACCTCACAGGACGTCTGTTGTGGAGAGAGGAAGGGAAAGTTGTTTTTAAGCCACCTTGGGACTCCTTTGGGTACTGAAAAGCAGGGTATAAAAAACAGTTCTTCTTCTAGCTAATTGGTCTGTTCCAGTATTTATGATCTCAATCCAGCTCTAGCAACCATTGGAATAAATTGACAGCCTTGGAGCTATCCAAGGTTCTGCAGCTTAATTTCACTTGCCTTGACTTCTTCCAAGACCAGATCTAACGTGAAAAATGTGCTCCTCCTCCCTCCACTTTAACATTTTTTGTCCCATCCAGCCTGACCTGACAAAGAATTCTTCTTCTATCTAATTGGTCTGTTCCAGTATTTAAGTCCTCAGTCCAGTTCTAGCAGCCACTGGAACCCCATTTAAGGTTCAATAATCTAAAAGGGGATTATGCAACCATTTAGAGTGCATGCATCCACTAAATGCTGTCTGGCACGACCCCAGCTAGGACTGGCTTACTGTTCAGTCCTTTACGATCAGAACCCCCGGGTTTATATCATCTAGGACCATAGGCTGGAACAGCAGAGCTGGAATTGGGAGAATCAGAGAAGATTATGCCGCCATCTTATTGTAACTGTTTGTTAACAGGATTTTACGGGGTTATGTTGTGATTTTATTGATATTATACCTTGTAAACCACCACGAGATGGCTATTGTCAAGAGTGGCAGAAGAGAAATTGAAATATAAATAAATAATTGTTACTATTCCGCTACCAATAAAAATAAATATAACAATCAACTCTTTGATTACAAATTTGGAACTTACTTTCGATTCACAACCAGCCAGTCACGGATATAGGTCTGTACACAATCCCGGACATGCAGATCCAATTCAGCACTAGGGAAGGGAAAAATATTAATAACCAGCCAATGGTAATATATAAATCTAATTTGTACTACACAAAAATTGCTACTGCACAAAACACATAACCTGCTATTCTGTATTATGTCCAAACCTATTATCCAGAGAAATCTTTTAAAAATAACAGCAATGTCATTTATGAGAAATCAACAAGGAGATCATCAATTCTTGATAGACACTAGACACTAGCTCTTAAACAGTTTGTTACCATCTAAGATGGAACAATGTTCTGACATCGCCCTTCAGCAATACTGACTATATTTGGAATGTGTTGCTTGAAATGTCTGTGTACCACTCACTAAATTCAATAAGCCTTTCGGAGTCTGGAGCTAACTGATAAAATTATTTAAAAGATTCATAGAATCATAGAGTTGAAAGGGACCTCCTGGATCATCCCCTGCACAATACAGGACACTCACAACTACCTGCCAATCCACAGTGACCCCAATTCCATGCCCAGATGATGCCCCCTAAAGCTATTCTTTTTTTCTCCAGAATGTCTTCTAAATCTCTCTCCCAAACACTGGGACTTTTTTCTTTCAGGAATGGAGTTGAAATATGATGAGTAGAAAAGATAAGACCTTTGATAAATTTAGTCAGTCAACATAAGAAAGTAAGCAAGAGATTTACTGATGGTTTATCTATGTCCAATTGAGGAAATGCTCTCTATTTACATGTATTGATAAGGGAAATCAGCAGTTCAAATTACTTCAGAAGGCCATCTCTACAGGCACATCTGTCTACTTGCAACTCCAAGAAACAGCAAATCACTGACAGAAGTTACTTCTTTTTTTGAGCCTGAAGAATTGCAGATTTTCAGAAACTGCATGATAGCTATAGTTTATACCTGAGAACAAATCTTCCAGAAAGAAACATCCATAGAGGGAAATGTGATCCTTAATGTATATTTTAATCCAATATTTGGAAAACTGCAAACTCGCTAACTTAGTGCAACCTTATACCGAGTTACTGCTGTGTAAGTCCACTGATTGCAGGGGGGAACCGGAGTAACTCTGCATAGGACTGCACTGCCGGAAACTTGACACATATGTATCTGATGAACTCATGGCACATTTCATACATAAATATGAAGGATGTTATTCTAATACTCAAAATGTTATTACTGAATTCACATAATCCTCCTGATGAACCAGGACTAGCTCTTGATACCTTTGCATGCCATGGATCTATCAGACAAACTCCATAACAGAGAGTCAATGTTCTTCAAAATCAACTTCTATAGGTTCTAAAATTGTACAAGTTAATACAGCTATATCACAACATTTTAGCTAGAACACCCAGCCAAGCATATTCCTTGTACTGGTGCCTGCTGCCTCCAGGCTGATACAAAAAGGATTGCAGGCCCATGTTGAGTCCTGGAAATTAAAGAACATCTGGTTGTCCTTTACTAATGAATGAGTAACTCTCTAGCATTTCATGGGGCTGTAAGAACTTTTGATGTAACCAGGATAAGATCATAAACTGACACATCAATATCAAGTCAATATGCACCCCAAAAGAAAAAATAAACAGCACTATAGGTATCATAGTGAGTATAGTAATGTGGAAAATGTACATATAATCATCAGTGCCTGGTATGAAGAAAAAGACAGATGATCATTGCTAAACACTGAGAGTTTGGCAAGAATAATGTTAAGTAATCACCAAAAACATTTTAAAGAGAAAGAAAAAATATAAACGTATTCTTCAAACAATTACTACCCAACCTGTCTTTCTCTCAAGCACAAACAGACACAAACTCAATTGCAAAAGGATATGATAGGCTTAACTGGTCACAATCAAGGGTACAATCCATAATGTTATCTACCCTTGTCCAACAGTATATTAAAACTAAATTAGACAGCTCTATTCTATTCAGTGTAGCATCAGGAAATTATATATGTTAAGAAATAAACAAGTAAAAGAGGAGAGTTGATTTGTTTGAACACTGGTGTTGGAGAAGGCTTCTGCAGATTCCATGGACAGCAAAAGTCACAAACAAGGAAATACCAGAGTGCATAAAGCCTGAGATATCACTGGAAGGCAAAATCATGAAACTCCGGATCCCTTACTTTGAACATATAATTCAATTCAACTCAATGGCGAGAGCAATTTTGCTAGGACTGGCCAGTAGTAAAAGGAAACCAGGCCGATAAAGAACACGGTGGTTAGATATGATCAAAATGGACACTGGCCAGGGCATCACACAACTAAAAGAAGCAGTGCAAGACTGAATGACATGGAGACAGCTCAGTCATAGGATCGCCAAGAGTTGGACACAACTTGAATGGCTAACTTCATCAGCAAATAAATGATATGCCAGCAAAACACCACAAGATGTCAGCAAAGAGTTAAAGTTCTGATGTAAACTATTAAAATATCTTTGTTTGCTGTGAATACTTACTATCTTCTTGGATTAAGAGTATAGGGGACTATTTGTACAGCATCTGGAATAGACGAGGTTCAGTTGCCATTCTCCCCACCTGATATGGGCCTAGTCTAAAAAGTTAAATTTGCAAAGAAGTATGAAAACTCAAAGATTTTCAAAAGCTATAGCCTGAATAGCCCAGATTAGTTCTTGAGTTTGCCAAAGCTCAAAAGTTAAACAGGGCTGGTCATCATCATAGTTAATATTTGGATAGGAGACCATCAAGGCAGAAAAGGTTGTGACACAGATTAAGGCAATGACAAACCACCTCTGCTCATCTCTTGCCTTAAAAACATCATGAAGGGTCATCCTAAGTGGCTTACAACTTGACACCACGTGATTATTATTATTATATCTCTTATTTTAATGTTAGGTACTATTATTGTGGGAGACCCCCAATTTGGTAACCCAGTTTTCTTTTAGCTCTCTTTACTTTCTGAGCCAGTGCTTGTACTTTATTTTGAAACCACGTTACAGTAGCAAGCATGTATGCTGTTTCCTCCACTCAAGCCATGTTTTGATTCAGAACAGCAGGCATGCAACTTCATAGTCCCAGACAGTGTTTATGTACAGGAGGATTTCAGTAATACAGGCTCAACTGGCACACCGAGGAGAATAAGAAGGCCTATAGGTAAACAACCAGCCATTAGCTTGACTGGCCACAATGACAACTTTATGCCTCAGGCAAATGTAGAGAAATATTTGGCATGTCAAAAAAGATTATAAAGCAATGAAAGGTGATTAACTGAGTAACACCAATAGTTCCCTAAAAAGGACCAAATAATGCAAACAGTCTATTTGTGTACTTCTAATCTAAAATACCTCATGGTTCTGATGTACTACTGTAATTTAAGACTGTACACAATTGCACATACCTAGGGTGGAACAGTAAAAGAACCACCTTAGGAGCAACCAAAAGAAAAGTACACATGGGCATCCCACTTAATAAAGTGACAATAATTAAAATAACATGAAAATCATATCATCTTTTCAGTGTGGAAAAATTCATTGTAAAGATGGCAGATTCAAAAGTCAAGTATCATCTTGCTCAGAGGCTAAAATGAAGTCTGCAGCCCAAGCATCTGTTCAAACTTCTTATTTGCCCTCTGCCTGTACCCTAACACCACTTTTGAATGCTGCTCAAGCTGCGGGAGAAGAGAAAAACTGAGCATCAGTTGTCATATTGTAAGAGCTTGGAATTTCTACAGTAGCAGTCTTACAGTTGACTCAATTTAACAATGGATTAGACTTTAATGGAGGATGGGTTTGTCAATGGAATGACTGGGATGACTAATGGAAGCTTCACATCCAGCAGCTGTCAGCCTCTGACTACCAGTGTCAGAAGGCAATATCAGGGGGAGGCCTTTGTCCCTATACACTATTTGTCTCACCAGGGCAACTGTTCAGACTCTGTGTGAAATCGGATGCAGATGAAGCACTGGTCTGATTCAAATATCCTAGACCTATACTGTATGTCAAAACCAGCACTTTGAATTGTGCAGCAAACACCACAGGGAGCCAGTGAACCTGACAAACTTTGAAGTGGACAGGCGTACCCATTTTGAAATGAAGCATTTATCACTTCTCGAGTCCATCTTTGCTAATGTCCTGACCCTCTAATAGAACCCTGATGTATGGAAATGGGCAGTGGGCAGCTTTTCATGACATAGAGGTCAATGATATCCCATTAAACCTCTATTAAAGGAGCACGATATGTTTCTCAAGGCTTGCTGACAACTCTAATCTTTGCTAGTGACCAATGGAAAAGGTTAAGCATACAGGTGAGGCACTGCACTCCTCGAAGCACTGCGCCCTCATACTACAGTAACTGTAACTCAATTAAACAGGAGAAGACTGATTCAAAGATTAATCTAAATTTTGTGTCTGATTCTGGATTTTTGGTTGGTTAAATGCTTGACCAATAAAGTCACAGCAATCTGTTGAAAGTTTGTTTTGATCACACGGAGGATCACTGCTTTAAATAGTTATATGCAACTAGTAATCAAGCCGGCTGCGACTAATGCAGCGGGCGCTAGGGCAGGCAGCCCCCGGCAGTTGTATAAACTTCTATCATGTCCTCCCTTAGTCATCTCATTTCTAAACTGAAAAGTTAAAGTTTCTTCAGCCTTTCATCACAAGGTACTCCACCTGCCTAATCATTTTGGTTGCCCTCTTCTGTACTTCTTCTAGCTCTGCACATCCTTTTTAAGATATGGTGGCCAGAACTGTACACAGTATTCCAGATGATTCCATAGATCGATACAGTGGCATTACACCAAATAACTATGGCCCTATCCTATAAATCTAGGAAGTAAAGGGAGAAACATGTAGGACAGATAGTACACTATCCTGTATGCTTTAACCATTGTTTCCTTACCCTTCCTCAGGCAATGATGGCTGTAAGGTCCTGTGTTCTTTTGGAATAAAGGCCACATCCAAATCATCTTCTGGAAAATCACCGAGTTCTTGCAGGAGTCCCGCATCTAAATTATTCAGCTGCATCATTAGGAAGCCTTCAAAATCCACTGGCTCTACTGCATCATAGAACTGAGGCTAGATCACAATAACAAAATAAGTGGTTCATAACTATTATACAAGCATATTTATTTATTACCAGATTTTATTACTATTGCAATATTGCTCTATAAGGAGATCAGTGAATGGATTGGGAACTCTGGGCATAAACCAGATGCCTGCTCAGATGTAATGTGCACTGCATTTGTTTGAATGGGATTAATTTAATGGACATTCATACATAAGGCACACAGTAAACACTTTCTTTGCATACTTATTGCAACTAGCCCAGACAAAAGTTTCTGTTCCCCTCTCTTTCTATGGCGCTAGCAAAATAAATAAAACTATCAGTGAAGAGTTGTTGTTTTTTTAATACTAATGAAAAAGGAATCATCAGAAATAGAATGTTAGGAAAACAATCCAGCTCAAATTGTCTTGATATTATCAGACACTGAGACACTTTCTGTTACACTTTAGATCCCTAAATTAGGAGTGTTTCAAAGCTATATCAGTTGTTCTATGGAAATCTACTTGGCTCTTGTGTTCTTATAAATAAGATAATCAGACAGCAGTGGCTACTGACTTTCCTCTGTAATGTGCAGCTGAGCATATCAGGTGTATTCTTGAGTTCATGCAGAGCAACATGAAAGCCCATCAAGTCTGGCATGTGCTTCAACATGATGAATTCACAGGTTCACGGATTCTGAATTCACTGATTCAGAACAAGTTCTAGATTATGTTAGGAACACATGTAGGATGGAACGGGCTCTTCACAGGTATAATATTCAAACATCACTACTCTGAAATATGAATTATTGAAATAAGGGGAACTTCTAAACCCTAGTTAATAGAATGAGCCCAGGTTTCTGTGCATGGCTTTTCTAACCATGCTGTTATGTAACATTAAGGTACCAGATAAGGAAATAGATGAAGGGACATGTAATATGGAAGACAGCAAATACTGAACTGTCCAGAGCAGTCTTGGTCAACTTTTTTATCGTTGAGAAACCCCTGAAACATTCTTCAGGGTTCAAGAAACCCCAGAAGTGGTGTGATCGTGCATAATATGGTTGGGAAGCATACATGCCCACCCTGGGCCCCTTCCTTTCCAATGCCTTCCAGGTCCATCATTGGCCATGGGAGGGGGGGCGACATGACCATGTATGTGCATATCATCTGATAAATGTTTAACACATTTAAAAATGCATTTAAAATTAATTAACTTCCACCTATTCAGGAAACCCTTCCAGGACTTTTAAAAAACCCTGATCTAGAGGTTGCTCTTGAATAATATTTAAGGGGGAAAATAGTCCAAGCTCAGGTCCCTAGAATGTATTTGGGTTTTATTTTTCAATTGGAAAATGAACATCAGCAACTCCTAGAAGTTCTGTAGTAATAACTAAAGCTGCAAAAGTGTCAATTCTTCAGTATAATTAACATTGGTACAGCCTTGGAAGCCAGTAACAATTTAAAAGGAAGGTTTCAGCTGTAACTCTGAACCTATGATCAGGGTTATTTACCAATTCTACCAGCTGTACTGAAATGATGTCTCAACAGGATTATTATTTAACATTTATGGTCATAAAACATACATATGGTTTTTACAGGTTCCTATAATTTGTCTCCTGAAATATATGCTAAAAACAAAGAAAGTTTTTTTTAATATGGTAGGACAGACACTGTGAAGAAGTGATCTCAAGGCATACTGGGCCAACACCATCTAGGTCAGTGGCTCCAAACTGGTTGTATACAGGAGAAGCAGTCCACGTGAGAGGCAGGGTTTTCATAACAATTACTAAGAATTTGGTGTCCCTCAGTCACCAAGACTGACATGTCATCTCGTGCTGACTCTACCTCCATGGATTATGGTGAGCTTTTGGCCTACTAGTAGAAACCTTGGAGCTTTTCCTAATCCCACATTCCCCCTATTCACTAGCAAGCATCTTTGATGTGTGGCTTCCTGCTGACCACATCTGCAATAGATTATCCATTAAAGCTATAGCAATAAAATGTACTCCAGCAATACTACTGCATTTTTTGAATATCATTAAAAACTTACTGTAATGATAAATACAGCAAAAGATGCCAGCTAACTGAGGTTGCCAACGTCCTGGTGGCACCTGAAGATCTCCCACTATTATAATTGATCTTCAGGCAACCAAGATCAATTCCCCTGGAGAAAATGGCTGCTTTGGAAGGTGGACTCAATGTCACTATACCCTGCTGAGGCCCTTGGTGGTGTAGTGGTTAAGAGCAGTGGCTTCTAATCCTGCGAGCCAGGTTTGATTCCCCTCTCCTCCACATGCAGCCAGCTGGATGACCTCAGGCTTGTCACAGTCCTGATATTGCAGTTCTAATCAAGCAGTCCTGTCAGGGCTCTCTCAGCCTCACCTACCTCACAGGGTGTCTGTTGTGGTGAGAGGAAGGAAAGGCAATTATAAGCCACTTTGAGGCTCCTTCAGACAGTAAAAAGCAGACTATAAAACCCAACTCTTCTTCTTCCCAAACCATGTACTCCCCAGGTTCCACCTCAACATTCTCCAGGTATTTCCCAACCTGAAGCTAGAAACTCTACTGTAAACATATAAACTTCCTCCTCATAAAAAGTGGGCCTTTTATTTCTATCATGCTGAGACCCAGGTTCTTTGATATGAATAATAGGGCATTAGATGCAGATGGTTGAGAATCAGTGATCTAAATGCTGCTCAGGGCAGTCTGCCAAGGAAACATGTACAAAGGCCTC
The DNA here is from genome assembly GCF_049243985.1 of Paroedura picta. Classification (NCBI taxonomy): domain Eukaryota; kingdom Metazoa; phylum Chordata; class Lepidosauria; order Squamata; family Gekkonidae; genus Paroedura; species Paroedura picta. The sequence goes on along the minus strand of NC_135375.1, from coordinate 72,100,380 downwards.
TTGATATGTGGGTGTCAGCTAGTTAGGAGTGAGTGAAAGACGTTCTGCAGCAGCTCACAGACAACTCCTTATTTATATAGCCTTTAAACATAGTCTAGTTTTGACCAGTTCAAGGGCTAAACCCTGATCAGCCTGGGCTCAAATGAAATCCTGGGCATAAACATCAATTTCATAGTTTTTATGCTGAAACATATTTGTATTAAAATGCCAGGCCTACTCCAAATATCCTAATTGTCTCATAGACCTTATTTTAAATAACTCCTTTCATATTTTCTTTGGCTGAACATTGTGGTCCTTATACCTAATCATTAGCTTTTCAGGGCCCTTCTCAAAGACCTCACAAGTTAGTTTTGCTTAACTGGGAGTATTTGCTCCTTGGGCTGTTTGCTCCAACTGGAATGCTATTGGGAAGCAGCCCCCCTAAGGTTGCCAGCCTCCAGGTGGTAACTGGAGAGCTCCTGGAATTATTACTAATCTCTCCTGGAGAAAATGGTTGCTTTGGAAAGTGGACTATGGCATTATACCCTGCTGAGGTCCCTCCCCAGATCTTTCCCAGGCCCCACCCCCAAAATATCCAGGTATTTCCTAACCCAGAGCTGGCAACCCTGCTCCCCACAGCAACATGATGAACCTCCCCTTCTTTCATTCAATCATTTCCATCCTGCTTTGCTGAGACAGATGTTAACAAGCCAAGGTGACACCCATGTGGACAGGAAAGTCTAGCTCTTCCCTATCCTGACCACACTGGAACCATTTTTCCTTCCCAGTCTTCCATGGCAGCAATGTCTCCCCTGAAATTGGAGGGTTTTTTGTTTTATTTTAAATCTGCAATTGGCATATAGTTATAGCAAAGTAACACTGTAACAACTTGTGTGTCAGGTTCCCTGAATCAGATGGTAGAATGTCTGTATTGTTGTTAAAATTATATTACTTTTATTGTGCATAATTTAAAAAAAACAACAATTGGAATTAAAACCATATGTCCAGCCCATAGGCTATTGCAAACCAGTATGCAATGCATTGCAATACATGCACTAATAAGGAAACACGCTATTGAAAATTTTGGGCAGCTTTTGGAAGAGAGTTAATGACTGAAAACTATATATGTTTTTTCATTAAGTGACCCTGATACTTTACAGCTCTTACTTTGGATCTTTTATTGGCTGCTGTACATATTTTATATGCGTTAAGAACTGGTGTGTGTTAAAACCAGACTTTTGAAGAAGGCCCTACAAGGACTGAAACACATCGGTCTTTTGGTTCACATAGTGCATAGCATACTGGTTTGCAATAGCCTATGGGCTGGACATATGGTTTTAATATCTATAGTTGTTGTTTTCTCTAAACTGTGCACAATAAAAGTAATATAATTTTAACAACCATACAGACATTCAACCTTTGTAGGTCTTACCTATTACCAGTTGGGTTTTTTTTTCCCCAGTCTCCCCTTCCCCCCCCTGAATCAGATGCAGAGATTGAAATACATTTATCTTACTCTGCATGGATTTTATTTAATATCTTTCATTGGACACAAGCAAGAGGAAGGATATACAAATAAAAAGTTATTGAATTCTCTATCACTCCTTGTCAAAAATTGTGTGATCACAACCTTTATTCAACAGAAAGCACAATCCAGTTCATGGGTTTTATACAGTTTCAGATTACTGAAACAATCCTGTGAACATTTGGGTTGTTTAACTCCCATTGATTAATAAGACTATACCCTAAGAGATGATGCAGAATACTGTTCAGATATGGTCTCGTTCTTTCTTTCTCCCTCCCTCTCTCTCAAGAACACAAAGCCTTTGTTACATTGGTGCTTTAGCTGTTTTTGGTACAATCAGAGATAAATCTAAGATGCTCTTACTTTGCAAAGGTCAGCTATTTAGGCTTTTGGGGTCCCTCAAAATTCAGCATGCATAACTGAGAGCAGGTTTATACCTATTTCCACTAACAAAGCACCGCACAAACATACATTTGCAATGCAGAGTAATGCTGCACTTAGAACCACTGGGATTTGCAGCTATATTGTGTGAAATATCATTTTGGTTGGCAACAGGCTTTAAATAATTAGTACATATAATTTAAATATTCATGCAGATGGATAAACAAAGGCTATACCACATTTATGTACTGATACTCGAAAAACAAAGCAGGGTTTTCTCTTATAAAAAGCAAAACATCAACAGGACTGATTATGAAATTCTCAAGTATTCTATCTACCTAAATCAACTATGAAAACCTTGTACTATTAAGGTTTTGTGCTTTTCATTTCTACAGTTTCACAGGCCTCCTAAGGAACAAAGCTAAATATCTAAAAACATTAACAGTTTATAATAAACTGTCTGATCAATGTAAAAGTGAAAAACTGCTAAACAAACTTAAGCAATTAAAAACAAATTAAGCAACAGTCAAAAATAACCACAGATCACCGACATCAAACATACCTTTTCCATATGGTACAATCAGCAGCAACGGCACATTTTGGCAGTAAACAAAATGGCGGATGCCGGAACTAAGATACATTTGTAAGTTGTATATGTTTTAAATGATAAAAAATCCCCTCCCCCTCTAGCAAAAACCCACAAAGAACATTAAGCACCAGAACTACTCAGATTGAGGAAATGAGTAAAACATGATAGCGGTTAACATCAACAGACAGGAAATGTACACTATTTTAGTGTTCTAGTTACCAAAACTGTAGCTTTCCAAGCACCTGTCCATTCATGTGCGCACCCAATTAAACCTTGGAAGACATTGATTTATTTAACAAATTTCTTATGAACATGGAGCTAAACCTCTGAAGATGATTTATTTAATAAATTTTGTGGTCACTAAGTTCTCATACCTTTAACAAGCACAAAAAGCAAGGAAGTATCTTTGAGCTATGAGGGTTGTGTATTTGCTCTGATACAAATTAGAACTGCAGCTATTCTGAAGTTATTTGGAACAGAATTGCTTTTTGGGATTCCACAGAACAAATGAATCAAGACAATATCATAATGTAAGATTGAAAATAGGAATGGGCTAAAATCATTCCACAGCATCCTATAATTAAACCTTGTATTGAAATTTATATATCTGATTCCCAATTGCTCAAAATACAATCTGCAAGTGAAACAGTGCAGTTAATCAGAATCCTGCTTTAAACTCCTAAATGTTCTTTGTCTCCTGTTTGTTTAATACTTACAGGATATAGCCGTCTATTGCATCCAAAACACCCTGTACCTTATTTCACACACAACTTTTTATACTAAGTAAGATTTACCATGGCATTCTTGTTTGATATTTCAGATCTACTAATATTGTTTTTAGTTATTTCAAGTGACACTAACATCAACTTTAGGTAATAACATTTTAGAGATGTGTTATATATAGTAAAACAGTTTCAAACCGTTTCAGTTCATTTGTTCTACAAAATAGATCTGCAGGCTCATGCCTGGTTACATATGTTCAACCCAGTTACTTATGACAGGTACTAAGCATATGTTACATGCAAAATACCTTAACAGAACTCTGGAACAGTTTTGAAAAAAAGCAGCTCCTGAAGAACAAATTTTAGAAAGGAGAAGAGACTGAAGGAAGTGGTTAACCCTTTGCCTATGCACTATTTTCTTGATTTCACATCTACATATGTTCCCTTCATAGGTTCCAAATCTATGTGTATCCTACTTTGTGTCATGAAAACTAAGCAGAGAAAAATGCACAACCATCTCTATACTTACTAGAGAACTAGAAGAGAAGCCAGGGGTACTGACGCTTCTTTGAGGGAACTGTCCAATTGGATGTACAAATTGCCTTCTTATTTCTGCAGAAGAATGTCTTTAACATCAAAAAAGAGAAGTCATTCATTAGTGAGAAGTAGTAATGAAACACAAATATTTTGACATGGCTGTACGGGATTGAGGTCATTTTAACTACAGAGATATCTTCCAATGAGAATGAGGAAGGTTCTCTTTAGATGACCATAAATTTTCACCATAAAGTTTGTCTTCTCAGTATTATATTGTGAGAACAGGTGCCTAAAAGAACCATAGACATTGGTAAAAAGAAAAAGAAAATAAAGACAAAGGAAGGAAATGGGAAAGAATCCCTTGAAAGATACATTTTCCAGAATCCTTAAACACAATAGAAAGAATTTGTCATCATCAATACATGCAGGCTACTTGCTCTAACTTGTCTCTTTTTTCAAAATAAAACACTGCATTAAGCTAACAATTATGTCCTCCTGCAAATATATTTCATTTTGCTTAATGGATATCTCATTCCTTAAATCAAATAACATTATCTTATATTCTAACTTGCAAGAAAACCCATTGCAACCAGGAATGCAATGGGCGCTAGGACCCAGGAGACACAGGCAGGCACAGATCTCTCTCTCTCTCTCTCTCTCTCTCTCTCTCTCTCTCTCTCTCTCTCTCTCCCCCTCTGGCAGCAGAAGCCATAGGAGGTAATCAGGGCTCCTTGTAGCAGGGAAGCAAGGGTCGTTTGCAGTTTGCAGTTTGTCTCTGTCTGTCTCTCTCTCTACCTGGCAGCAGGAGCCATAGCAGGTAATCAGGGGTTGTTTGCAGTTTGACAGGGCTCTCTGTGTCTGTGTGTCTCTCTCAGGCATCTGAGAGCAAAGTGGCTAGTGTCCAGGGAAGGACGGTGGGAGCTGTGGAACTGTGGGAGCCAGGACACTCTCCACTCCTAGGGCTGTTTCAAATATTAAGAGGAACAATGGATAGCAAAGTTGGACAAATCGTTGGATACTTAAATCTAGCAACTGAAGCTGTGAATAGGCAAGAGATCTTTCTACAAACTGGAGGAGGACCCCAAGTTTGCAGAAAAATCTAAAATTTGTTTATATATATAGTTTATATATATAGTTTAAAAAATCCAAAAATGATAAAAGGAGTACCCCCAGACTCTTCCAGTAGCTCTTGCTAAGCAGTCACAGAGTCCAAGTTTGGTTCTCTCAGTAAAAGGGAGTGGGGACAACAAAGGATACTTTCCAGGTATATCTTGCCTTTGAGGAGGACTCATTGAAGACCGGCCTAATTATGATGGCCAGATTGGGTAATTTCTGGAGATTTTGTGGTAGAGTCCAAGGAAGGCAGGGTTTGGGGAAGGGAAAAGGCCTCAGCTGAATAGGGGGCCACAGAGTCCACCTTCCCAAGTTGTTATTTGTTCCAGGGAGACAGATCTCTGGGGTTCATGTCCCATTAGGAGGTCAGCAACCCTAGGCCTGGAAGCAAATTCTGGGCGACTTAATACCACCCAGCTTCCATGATTCAGCTAGGTTTGACTACTTGCTACTGTTCCACAACAGCCACCTTATGAAAGTTAGTGTGGTACAATGGTTACAGGTTCAGCATAGAGTTTGGGAAACCCAGATTCAAATCCTCATCCTGCTTGGAAGCTTACTGAGTGATTATGGACTAGTCACATACCAACCTAACCTACATAGCAAGGTTGTTGTGTGGACTAAAAGGATAAAAGAATAATATAAGCTGCTTTATTACCCTCTGTGGATGTGGAGAAAGATGGTTAAATAAATAATACCTCTAAAGATGGGGGTGAGTGGGGAAAAGAAAGGAGAGGAAGAGTTGGCTTTTATATCCTCTTAAGGAGTCTCAAAGTGACTTACAATTTCCTTCACTCCTTTTACCCACATCAGACATCTTATGAGGTAGTTGGGGATGAGAGAGTTCTGAGAGAACTGCAATTGACCCAAGTTTACCCAACCGGCTTCATGTTGAGGAGTGGGGAATAAACGAACCAGATTAGAGGTTACACTCCACAGGATCTCAAATATAGGAGTTGCCAGGATTCCCACTGCAAACTGAATTTGGCCCATTGACCAGCTCTGAACAAGTGGGCCAGTGGCTGGCACTGAATAGCACTGGAAGTGACCAGGCTGTTCATGGTTGGAAAGGAGGCAAGAAAGCATAAAAAGAAGACAGGATACGAGGGCTTCCAATAAAGCAAACAAGAATATAGTGGGAGAGGAGAAATGAGATGCTCCTTTCAAGTCCTCACCACAAGTGAGCCACCTACTTTTAAGTGCTAACAAAACAATTTTTAAGCAGAAAAAAGTCCCAACAACAATTTACAATGAATTTAAATGTGATGAGGGTGCAATGTGTCACTGAGGATGAATGAAGCAAATATATCAGCCAGTTGAGCCAATGAACACTTTTACTCCATAGAACCAAACACTTTTTACCCAAATTGATCCTGAAAAAGTACCTGAAGGACCACAATTTCATTACAGTCAAAGCCTTCAGGAGAATTCCTGTCACCTACATTTTGTTTTTTCCTCAGCCCTACATTTCATGCAATAATGTGAACCATCATTTTTGTTAGATTATGTTAATCTTTGCACACCTAGAATAGTTATGCTGATGTTAAATTTTTGCATGGTATCGAAATCCAATAATCATATGTTTATTATACTTTGACATAGAACAATAAAATCAGAGTCCAGTAGCACCTTTAAGACCAAAAAAGATTCATTCAGGGTGTGAGCTTTTGAGTGCAAGCACTCTTTGTCAGACTCACGCCCTAAATAAATCTTTGTTGGTCTTAAAGGTGCTACCAGACTCTGATTTTATTGTGCTACTTCAGACCAACACGGCTACCAATTTGAATCTTAGACATAGAAATAATAGACATACAGACAGACAGACATAGAAATAATAGATACTTAAACAGTGTGTTGTGATTGGATTACCCAATTTGGACCCATTCATACTAGCTAAAATTAGTTATAACTACCTCATTTCTGCATTAGAGCTTCTGTATTTATAAAGAACATAGCTTGAAAGAAAATTTGATGCAAGCCATAGATTTTTTATTGTAGTAACAACAGTATCTTAGTTTGGATGACCCACCATTAATGTAGGGCATGACAAGGATCTCTTAATTCCCCTTTTGTCTCATTTTTCCCCACATTGTAAAAAAAATGACCAAGGAATAAAAGTAAGAGACTTTAACAGAACATAAGTAATTGTCTACGCTACCATTATTTCTCTGAGTCAAGAAACCATTCCTCCCTTCCTATATTAACTTTCTTTATAGCTGGCACCTTTGGAGGAGTATCCATTCCCATTGATGTCAATGAACTGGATATTTCCTAATTACTGCAATTACATCAGAATCACTTCAGAAACTACAAGGACCCACAAGAGCAAATTAACTCTTACATGAATTAGCAGGAGGAGTTGGAAAAGATTAACTTGTACTTTACCCCTTGCTAACCTGGTAAGGATTTACTAGAAGATAAGTAGTTATGACAATTTCATTATACAAATATTAGACCTTGGCATCAATATTTACAAACATTAGAACTGCCACAAAACAAGGTTTTACTTTTGAAAAAATGCTGTTATAATAAATGTTCATAATTACGATGAGCACAATGTTCATGAGAGAGAGCCTTGTATGCTGTGATTTCACACTGAGCATGCATGATGGTTCCTGTGAGAGCAATCTTGGGCAGATCTATACAGTTCAGGTCTATTCAGTAGAAAGTGCTCCTAGGATAGTACTGTATGTTCATGCAGCACATTTCTGCATGCCCTGTGCACAGATATACATTCATTTACAATATTTATATGCTGTATTTCCAGTTTGCCCAAGGTGGCTTAAAATAAAAGCACATAAAATTAAAAACATAGTTAAAACTTATAAATCAAGTTAAAACTGCAACTCCTGCCAACAAATATCACCACCAGCTTGCAACTCCACCTCATAGGCTCTCTATCAGTGGACACAGGATCCAAATGCAGTGTTTTACTTTTTCCACATAGGCATGAATAGAAACTGAACAGATAAACAGATATAGCTCACATAACTTTGACTTATATAATACTATGTGAAATATAGATTGTTACTAGTTGAGGGCCTGTGACGATAGGGCTGCCAACCTCCACATAACTACAATTTATCTCCAGACTACAGAGATCAGTTCCCTTGGAGAAAATAGCAGCTTTGGAAGGCATGCTCTATGAGATCACATCTCTGCTGAACTCACTATCTTCCTCAAACTCTGCCATTCACCCCCATAATAACAGCAGCATGAGAGGGTAAAGCTCCTAGAGAGGGTGCATAGCTTCTTGCTCCCTTAAAAGAGTATAGTGCTATAGCTCACTTGTTTCATGTTTGATATTTAGATGTTTGTAGGAAAAGCATATGAGCCTCTTGTGGCACAGAGTGGTAAGGCAGCAGACATGCAGTCTGAAAGCTCTGCCCATGAGACTGGGAGTTCAATCCTAGCAGCCGGCTCAAGGTTGACTCAGCCTTCCATCCTTCTGAGGTCGGTAAAATGAGTACCCAGCTTGCTGGGGGGTAAATGGTAATGACTGGGGAAGGCACTAGCAAGGCACCCCATATCGAGTCTGCCATGAAAACGCTACCCCAGTGCTTGCACAGGGGATACCTTTACCTTTAGGAAAAGTGGAGTCTGTTGATGGGCAGACTATAGCCCTCAATACTGAAATATAAAGGGGCAAAAGAAGAGACGGAAAGACAGGTGGGGGGTGTAAAGCAAGGGTTTGTAACTTGTGTTCACACTTCTGCTTTTCCCTGCACTAAGCTACACAACTGAAGGAGATATTTACCTCTCACTTTCTGTGAAGCATGGAGAGAGTAAGGAGAGAACTGGTGTAGGAAGATATTTAGGCTCTATAATTTCCTTATGCAATTATTATATCTTTGTTTCCTATTGTTATGTGCAGTTATGTGTTGTATACAAGGCTGTATTTGTACAGAGAGAAATTCCACATTTTTCAAGCAGCAAAGCACAATATTGTATGCCTGGGAAAATAAGACACCGCCTCCAGATAGCACATTCATTGCTGTTGTGACTAACATATGGAATATGGTTGTATAACTACAGTAAAAGTTAATGGGTGTTGTTTGTGACATAACTTGTGATGAATAACAATTACCTATTCTAATATGCTCATGCCAACTGGTGAATTTTGGAAAAAAATCATGCTATGAAGACTCTGTCATTGTGTGGCTCTTGTGAGGGAGCAAACATAATAGCCAGATTTTTATCTCCAGTGTTGAACAGCAACAAAACTAATTTTGACCATCAGCTACAGCCATGTCATTTTATGACCCTGACATCAAAATCTTGGGGGGGGGGGATCTTATTGGAAGCTGGCTTATAGGAGTACCATTTAAAATCGCGGTGGTATGTATGCTGGGGGGAGAGAATGGGAGGAAAAACAACTCTGTTTAAAGATCTTCTTTGGGTGTGCTTGGTTATATTGCCTCCCCCCAAAAACGCACCCTATTTTGGCAACATTTGGTGTAAAGGATTTTTATATGTTACAGTAACTCAAGCTGAAGCTGTCACTACTCCATAGAACCAGAACCACAAAAACATTCAGGATCTTAAAAGGTTGAGTTTCTATGTAACATAATCAATTGATTACAAAATTATATGACCTTTATTGTACACAATTTTAAAAAGTAAAAAATAAAAAACATAAATACACAGCCCACAGGCTATTGCAAGAACAATGTTATATACACGATACATATAAAACATAGGAAACTGTCATTTCAATCAAGTTGATATAGGTGCACAAAAAGGTTAAAAGTGACCTGGAATGTGTACCCTACTGGTTCCTGGTTTCTGTCTCCATTCTCTTTCAATTTTATATAAACATTAAAAGTGGTGCCACCCCTCGCTTGGTTTGCTACATATTTCTAACCAAGAACAGATTAGAAAATTCCTCTGCTTATGTGATACACACAGAGATAGTCCCAGTGCTACTGTGGTGTAGCAGTTAGAGTGATGGACTACAATTGAGGAGACCTGGGGTTCAACTCAGATGGGAACTCCTATTCTCTTTCAGCCTAGCTTTTCTCACAGTGTTGATATAAAGCTAAAAATGGGAAAGAGGAACCATGTGCACAGGTGAACTCACTAGATGAACGGTGAAATTAAAATGGACTTGAAAAGAACCACTTCAAAACTTGAGAACTCAAACCTGGTTTCTATAAACAGCAACACTAAACAAATATTTTCCATGCTACATTTCAGCAGCATTTGGATTGCAAAATGACACAAGAATTAGAATCATGGTGGAAGTTAAAACAAGGTAAATAATGTATTCAAATATTAAACTGGCTCGTTCTTCATCTACATTGTGGATATGAGCAAAATAAAATATACACTAAAAAGATGGACAAAACAAAAAGGTGTACTAAAATTTAAATTCCTAACTTTACCTTCTTAGGAAAAAAATATCTATTGTGAATATGTCCCACTGAAATTAACAGCACTTCTAAGTTGATGCACTCAGGACTTCAGCATCAGATAATACACAGAAGCTAGCCTGAACAAAACATTCTGGTAATTATTTGTTCTCAAGCCTCAACTGTTGTCTTAAAGCTTAACTAGAGATTAGCTTAAACCTGGATAGGCCAGATTAGTCCCATTTTACCAGATCTTGGAAGCTAAGCAGGGATGGCCTGGGTCAGTATTTGGATGGGAGACCATCCAGAAGTTCAGGGCACCTGTGCCGAGGCCGGCAATGATGGACACCTGCCTTAAAACCATTAGACTGGGTTGTCATAAGTCAGCTGTGACTTGACAGCACAAACAAAAAGGGTCAGCCAGACACACAGCAAATGAATTTTTACCCATCATTGTAAGGCCATGGAGAAAGTTGTGCCTGGCACCTGCAGCTTTCAAGAGCCTACATGAAACTGCCCCCCACTTCCAGTTTGGGCAACACTGTCCTTGGCTTCAGAAAGAGGAAGCATGTCAGCTTTGTGGATGACAGAGCGTGGCTGCAGTTCCGGAAAGAAAAAACCCAGACAGGCCCAGCGCTGCCCCAGTGGAGCCTTCGGGGCTCCTCCCGAGGAATTTCTTTCCCTCCACCAGTCCTTATAAGGGGGGAGGGGGAGAGCGAGAGAGAGAGAGGCTCTTCCAGCTACCTGTTAACCATAAAGCGCCTGACGCGTGTTGCCTCCTGCCCGAGCCCTTGCCGGGGCTGCCAGAAAGAGCCCGCCTGGGTGAAAACCTTCCTGTGCACATAATGATGGCAACGCGCCGACTAAGCCCCCCCCCCCCCCCGAGGCGATTCTTTTTAAACAAGCACGCGTCCGTTGGAAACCGGCCAGCGCCAGCCTCCCCCTCAGGGGCCCCGGCCTCTCCGCCTGCTCCGAGCCCCCCCCCCCTCAGCCCCCGCCCCTCGCGGCAGAGAGCAGCGCCCCCGGCACGCGCCTGCCGAGCGTCTCGCGAGCACCTGTTGAGCTTCAGGGCAAAAGCCCTCCGGTCGCCGCTGGGCAGAGTGGCCATGCATGAGCGGGGGGCGGCGGCGGCGGCTCCCTGCCGGTCTAGAGGCACCCGGGCTGGCGGCTGTGCATCAAATCCTGCCCGAAGAAGCGAGGCTGGTCAGCCAATGCCGGGCAGAGACTTCCGCATTCTCTCCCCCTCCACCCCTCCTCCCCTCCTCATGGAAGCCAGCGACTTCAGAAGGGAGGAACCAGCCCCTGTCCTGCAAGTGACTGCAGGCACGCCACGAGGTCCACGCTCCCTCGCTTCACGCGCCCGGGGACCGGACGGGACGGGGGTCCGGCCCTGGAAGACGGTACCTCTGGAGAAGGAGACCGCGTTTTGAAATACCACCCATCCGTCTCCACTGGAAGCCAGCCCAGCGGGATCAGCTCCAGGGGCACGAGGTGCCCCTGTTCGGCGTTCAGGGGGCTGCTGCTTGCATCCTCAGGGGCCCACCGTGGAAGCGGTACAGCCCACCAAGCAGTCGCCGGGACTCTACCTCTTGCTTCTGCCGCGTGCGGAGATGTCTCCGGGCCTGTTTCAGATCAAGACGCCGGTGGTCCCAGCTGTCTACCAGAACGCACAGAGGAGTGCTGAAAGACCTCGCTCAGCTCCAGGCATTCTCCCCCTCCCCCCTTGGCTGCCGGGGTTCTGGGGCTGCTCCTCTTGAAAATTTGCAGAGACGGCGAATGAAATCGGACCTGCTAACCGGCGCCGGGCTCAACACCCGTTCCCGAGGTGTTTGGAAAGTTCTGAAAACTTGTCAGTTTCTCGCGTACGCTGGGTTTTCGCAAGCCCCGACCTTCCGCGGTGTCGCTCCTGCCGCGCTGGAAGCAAGCAAGCGCCAGCAAGTCTTGGAGCCGGCAGCAAGGCCCATTCCTGGAAACTGATCAGCCGAGCGACAGAAAACCAGTTTTATGTCATCTCTCGGGGAACAAGATTTCAGGCGAAGAAAATCGCTCGGCTTCTTGGCTGGAGGGAGAATCAGCGGGACACAGGAATCGCTGGTCACCAAACAGCAGGTCCCCCTCGCATGTCAGTGGGACAGATCGACTGAGGGTCTGGTGGCTTGTGCCTGCTGATTTCTGGGCCAGGGAGGGCAACTAAAAGCAGCTGGAAAGGGGAGAGAAAACAGACAAACAAACCAATTAAATCTACAGAATGAAAACAAATCTGAACATGTTAGGAGGAAATGATTACAGGCAATCAGGCGTGGCACTTGAAGGGGCCATGGGAAAAGAAGACATCGAGCAGCTATGTGATTTGGTTGTGGGGTGGCTTTTACTCCAGATGAGCCAAAGACTGTATCTCAAAACAAACTGTGGGATTATGTTTGCACCCTAAATGAGGCTCCCTATCCTGTTTCTCCTCAATGATTCCCTTTGACTTGCACTGATCTTGGCCTGGGTGCTGATGGAACTTGAGGTGGTGAGGCAGATTGTGCATAACAGTTCTGATACGAAAAACAGAAAATCTACTTAAAAGGAATTTAAACTTGCACTTCTTAATGCTTTTGCAATATGGACAGACTTCCTGACTATATTCTTTAAAAGTATCTTTAGCTGCCATAAAAGTAAATTTACACACTTTACCCCAAAGTCTTACTTGGCAAGGAGTAAATAAATGAACATACTGATTGAAATTGGCAGGAGTGCCTATTTCTCCGTTATTATATTATTATTTACTTATTATTTATACCACCCTTCCCATATGGCCCAGGGCAGCATGTTAGTGGTTTCACTTTAAAATAGGATTCAGTAAGTAACTCTTACCACCCTTTAATCCATGGAGTGCCTTGATTTTTACCAGAAACACAAAATATCAAATAGCAAGAAGCAATTGTAAACCTAAAATAAAACCTTCCCCTCCTTAATATAACAAAGCAGTGTCAGTCTGAAGCGCCCTCTAGCGACTTCTGAGACAGTCACCCAAATCTGGTTTTGTTTTAGGCAAGAGTATTTCAAACCGCAGTTATAGCTCATACTCTACAAAGTTAGCCAACTTTATTAATAATGCTTATGTAAAATATTCAGTAATATTGTAATAGCAGTAATACTAGGAATACATTATGTAAAATCTGCCTTTCCCCATTTTCAGGTGGTAGAAAGTACCATCAAGTCACAGCTGACTTATGGCAGCCCCACAGAGTTTTCAAGGCAAGAGATTTCAGGTACTTCGCCATTGTGTGCCTAAGTCATGGCCCAGGACTTCCTTGGTGGTCTCCCATCCAAATACTTGCTTAGCTTCTGAGATCTGATGTGATCAAGCTATCCAAGGCCCAAATATTCTAGCAACTAATCTGATACATGACCTTCCTAGTGGTTATGTCATAAAATATGTCTTGAGAAGGCAATAAATATTTCAATCAATAAATAATCAGTCTTAAATACATAACCTCAGAAATTCCCATTTAGTATAGTACCCTCCCCCCCCCAACAGTTTAGAGTTATTATTTAATTTAGGCTGCAATCTTAATCATGCCAAGAAAGGAGGCCAGGCTAAAAAATTAAGTTTTCTATTGAGTACCCAACCATCTGCAGAATGGGACTTTTATATGTGTCCTGCTGCTGCAGCCCACTAAAACCACCCAATGTTTTGTTGTTGGGGGAGGGGGGATTCAACTAATCCTCATGAACAGCATTGGAGCAAGCTAGAGGTCTGCAGTGGGATGAGGGAATGGGTGGGAATTACAACCACCTCTTTCAAAAACTTCAATAAGCCTGTGTCCTTGGAGTGGCATGGTTAGATACAAGTTTCCATCTATTGTCATATACACACCAATGATGGCCTGTAAGCCTTCAAATGATGTCATGAACAGGAACATGAAAGTGAGTCAGAAAACCATTTTATGTGCCCACCCAGGGGCAGTTTATCAAAGTAGCACATGTAGCACGTATTCAAACAATAAAGTCATAGGTCACAGACTATGAGCAACTAATCGTATAGCAATCCCACTGACTGACAAACTAGTCAAAATTATACAGTAAAGATCCTATTACAGTTTCTAATTAAACGAAATTTATATCAAGAAACAGTACCAAAACCCATAGAGTTCATTGTTCACAGTAATAGGATTGTTTGTACATTTTAAAATGTGAAACCTAAAATGTTTCATGTGTTTTAATAGCATTTCCAAACTATAGCAAAAAAAGGAACTAAACTAATTTTGTAACACTCTGGTTTCCTTCCTTTTATTTGTCCATGAACATTACACATGAACATTACACATAAAACACTTTTCATAGAATAAAATGGAAAAAAGAGTAACAAAACAAATTGCATATGGTTGTCAGTCTAACATTTTTTCAAATTCATGCTTCTGAAAAAAATAATGTTCCTAGTTAAAAGAGGAGGGGGGACATGTGGTATTTTTATATCAGGCTGGTTCAGATGCAACTGCAACATCCACAAAAATGTGGGGTTGATATCATTTTGTCTGGCAATGCTCAAAAAGAGGAACTGTTTGGAAGAAGCAGCACATATTAATGTGGGAGATATTTATGTGGTGACTGTTGTGTATGAGGATCTGCCAAGGACTGGAGCTTGAGGTCTGAGGCAGGATCATAATGTGCACCTGGATCCTGACTCCAGATCCAATCAGTTCAAAGTGGAAGTAACCAATGGTGCACACGGACGGGAACTTCCTATTGTTTTGTACTGCATATATTTGAGTGTTTCAGGGAAATTTTCTCAGTTCAGTTGTACCTTAGAGGTGGGGTCAATAAAGAGCTGAAATGAACTCGCTGTGTCTGTGTCTCTGAACCCATGGATTTGTCACTGGTGACAAAGATGGGATGGCTGGCTAGGTAGACAGCCTTGGCAAATGACTGCTGAAATCACTGCCTGCCTTCTGAGGAGAGACAAGCCACCTAAAATCACTTTTTCCAGGGAAGGGTACAACCGGCGTGGCTGATGCACTTGGAAAGCAGGGCTCAGCCAAAACGGAAAAAATGGCCACCATCAGCCACATTGAGCCTTTCCACCCCAGCTGCCCACCCAAATGGGCCTCATACACAATGCTATTTTGAGGCCAACGACATCATGGACGGCCGCAAGAAGACAGCGATCTTCCTGAGTATCTGCGGAACCACCACCTTTGACCTTGCACAGGACCTGCTCATTCTATGTGACATCGAGTTGATGGATTTTGATGAAATCCTCCTTCTGAAAGGGCATTCCAACCCACAGCCCAAAGAGACCACCTGACAACACATGTTATATAAACACATCCAAGGTGAGGGAGAATCTGTGGTGGCCTTCATCGCAGCCCTGCACATCCCTGGACTGGAAATTTTCCAACCTAGAGGAGATGCTGTGGGACCACCTGATGTATGACCTCCAGGACAAGCACGCCCTACACCACCTGTTGACAAAGAAGAATCTGACCTTCCAAGCTGCATTAGATGAAGCCCTCTCCATCAAAACAGCCTGGAGCATGAAGAAAGTATGTGGCCCAAGTCCATCACCATGAGCACAAGCACACACGAGACTATCCAGGACACTGTGAACAGCAAGGGCAAGGAAGAAGAAACAGCACGCAGGTCACCTCACCATTCATTCATGTCCTCCACTGACTTCTGTGGCAGCTGCAGGGCACATCATGCACGCCGCATATGCCAGTTCCACAACACAGTGTATCATAGCTGTGGGAAGTGGTGTCATATTGTTCATGTCTGCCGCTGCAAGCCACTCACCAACTCTGCCCAGCTGCAAGCCACCAAGGAACAGAACCAAAAGCAGCAGAAAGCTCCAACTGTACAATGTAGCCCTGCCACCATCTGCTGCTGTCATGTCACTGCAAACGCTAAGCCCAAGATCCATATCACAGTAAACATCAAGGGGTCCTCATGCAAAATGGAGGTTTATACAGGGTTGGCATTCTCTGTCATTTTGAAAAACGCCCTCTGGGGGGACCCCCTCCATTGCCACTGCGCCTACAGATGAGGATTTTCAAGGTGCCAAGTGTTCATATATAATGAATACTTGGTGTTCATCACACCCTGAGACAGGAGTAGTAAAGACATTGATGAAATAAACACAGGCATCAGGGACTTTAGTCTCCTTCAAGGACTTTTCTGGTGTACTGCACCTAGTTTTGGTTGAAGGGGACTCCATTAGTCTCCTCAGCCTAGACTGGTTCAAGCCCCTAGGACTCAGCATCACCAGTACACACTGGCTCCAGTCCACTTGTGTCAACAATGTCTGCTGAGAGTTCCCAGCCATGTTCAACCAGTCACTGGGACACTACACTGGACCTCTAATCTCCCTGGCCCTCAACCCACAGGTGGGATTCATCCACCTCAAGGCTTGGCAAGTTCCCTTCATGCTTAAGCCAAAGACTGATGTAGAGCAGGACCACCTGCTGGAACAGGGTGACCTAGAGCCTGATCCCATCATAACTCTGCTGAAGCCCTACACAGATGTCTGCATCTGCACAAACTACAAAGTCAGCTTGAACAAGACTCTCTAGGAGCACACCTACTCAGGTGCCCATTGTGAACTACCTCCTCACATCTCTGGCCCATGTGAAAGTCTTTATGAGGATAGACCTCAACCATGCATACCAGTGGCTGCCAGTGAATAACATCTCAGCTGAAACCCAGACTATCATCACCCTTTGGGGAGCATTCTGAGCAAAGCAACTACGGTTCAGAGTCAGCGTTGCCCCAGGGATCTTCCAGAACTTCATGTAAGATCTCGTCAAAGGCATCCCCACGTAACCCTGTACTTTAATGATGTCCTCCTCACTGAGAGCACTAAGACCAAGCTCATCACCCATCTCCATGAAGTCCTCCAGACTAAAGTTGACACGTGAGAAGTGTCACCTTGGTGTTCCACCTGTGGAGTTTCTTGGCTTCCTGATAAATGCTGCTGGAGTCCACCCAATGCCATCCAAGGTAAAGGCCACAGCAGATGGAAGGGAGAGCACTAGGGCACCTTTCTTTCAGGAGGGGGAAGAAAGGAGGGGGATGGAGGATGGGGATGAGGAAAGGGGCATGCCCAAGCTACTCAAAATGGTGGGTGCAGAGAAAAGCCCAAATGCTAGTTTTCACACTGAACAGCCCAAATTAGACCCCACTTGAAAAGATGAAATCACATTTTCAAGGATTCCTTTGCTGAGGGGTCCATTCAGGACTGCACCTGAAGAAGCAGATTTTAGTCCAGAAGCAGAAGAAAAAGTCAGCTCATTAAAAATGCAAATCTGAACAATATCGCTAATGTGGAAATTGTCTTTGTGAAGCATTGTCACTACTGTTGGCCTGAAAGACAGACTTCAAGTACAAGGACCATTTCAATGTTATTTTGAGAAATCCATGAACTGCTCCCAGTTAGTGAGTTCAATTCCTGGGGCATTTCTGTAGAATGGCAAAGCATGACATTATATTGTCGTCTCCCCCCTCACCCCCCAGACCTCCTCAACTTTCTGCTGTCTCACTTGTGTCTGCCTTCTTTTTGCAAGTCTTACTCTTCTCACCTGCTGCTGGAAGAGGCAGAAGAGAGCAGCATGCCTTATATGCCTCCTTGCCTGTCAAACAGTTCAGGCAACCAATCCCCTTCTTCCACATTCTGACACAGATTAAAGGTCCCACGATGCCCACTATTTTTTTTTAATCATACTTCTCTGTTGCAATGCCTGTGCATAGAATCATTGATGCGTAGTGCTTTTGAATGCCACCCTTTAAAGGATTACAAGTAGGCTTGTGCACGAAGAGCCCAATTTGGCCGCTTCAGCACTCATGGAAATCAATGGCACCATAGACTATCATGGGAATGTTGGCATTCCCACCTTTCCTGGGGCTTGAGGTACAGCCTCCAAACTTTCAGGGCAGCTCCAGGAGGCTCTTCCCTGACTCCCCACCAAATTTCAAAATTGATTGGTCCAAGGGGTACATGTCTAGCGGCTCCCCATCCCTCCATTATATCCAATGGAGAGTCATCTCCACTGAGAAAGTCAGAATATACATGAAAAGTCAAGTAGGAAGCCAGAAACAATGATTATTAGAGTAGTAATGTAGCCAAAAGGGTCACCCCTGACACTCTCCACCATGCTTTACATGGGGACAACCCTGTCCTTTTTATAGCTTTCCCAAACCCTTCTGGTAAATAGATGTGCAAAAATAGCCTCTTTCCTGAACAGATTTTGACCAGATTTGAACACCAGACTAGCACGACTAAAAAAACAAGTTCCGCCACTCAGCAGCGTAAAACAAGTAGGGTGCAAAAGTTCAGCCAACAACTCAGATGAAGAGATCTGACAAACAGGAAAATGCAGTCAGGCAGATAAGTTTATTGCAGTCAGCAACAACCAGTACAAAATACATAACAGTAGAATACAGCAATATAACTTTGATTAAAAATTACAGAATACTTCATAAATCCAAAAGATCCATCTTATGCTTATTTGTCCAGGTACTTCTACATTTAATTGTTAATCTTGCATATTTGGCAATGATATAAAATACATTCTTATTTCTGAAAGAAGACCCTTTAATTTAGCATGTCCTAAGGTGGCCTTTGAGTTGGTCAAAATGTGAAAGCCACATCACTTTCTGTTCAGATTTCTACTGACATGGGTCATTTGAAAGGCTGCCCTTCAGATTGCTTCACTGAGCTTTACTGCACAGACCTCTTCCCAAACAGGAAGCTGCACATCATATTGGCACATGACATACACACTGCTTCCTGTTTATACACTATGGTTAAGTGACATGCTCTCATTAGATGCACGACAAATATTATGTATCTACCACTTCATGGTGCCACCAGGGTGCAAAAATGTGGTTCTGAAAATCCTCAGGATTTTGTGTTGTATCACCCCAAACTCACAATCAAATCACATATCATGCCCAAACACGGGGTGTTCTTTGAGGTTTGGAGGTGGGGCCTCAAGAATCCAAGGGTGGGCAGGAGTTTTTGCCATGTAGCCAGCACCCAGAAAAACCACAGTGCAGGTGTGCATCCTAGCATTCGTTGTTTCCCTGGGTGCCACAGGATTCACCTCTAGTATAAAAAATACAAACAGAGTTATTACAATATCTAGGAGAGCTACTCCCCATGCATTTAATGCATTCCAAATGCTTACCAACACAGACAAAAAAAATTGCTCCCAAGCAGTGTAATAGCCTGCATTGCATGGATTCAGTCTGTTGTATTATGCAGACCCACAAACTACCATAGTGAAATACATCTTGGCTAATGGTCTCCAGCTGAAAGGAGTAAGAGTTAATTGTAAACAGCTGGAGCCAATTAACTGAACTTTGACTGCAGACAAGCTGTCAAACCAATTTACATTAGATAATCTTTTACAGCTGTCAAACCACTGAATCATCAGATCATCTTTAACAGCTGTCAAGATAGAGGCTATACTCAAGTTTTAGAACTTCCTTAGCAGGTTTCCAATACTAAGCCATTGCAAAGAGAAATCCTTATAACTAAGAAGCAATATTCTCCTATTAGGGGATTTTCTTTGCAAAATAATCTTGGACACCCCAACTTACAGCAACATTGAACAAAGCAAAACCATATGCAAATGCTGTAAATAGTCTCTTCCATAATAAGGCAGGGGGAGCATATTCTCAGGGTCTTTCCGCACAAGGACCAATGTTGCCAATTGGTTTCACAAAGTGGAAACACTATTTTAATTAGTGGAATCTTGGCATTCCGCATACCTGCCTTTGTAGTGGAATCCAGTAGCGTTTCATTCGTTCCCCACAGGTTTCCGGTCCCGCGAAAATCACTAGAAAGGAAGCCATTTTTTCTGTGCGTGTTCCCACCCCTGGCCGCCAATCAAACGAACAGCCAATGGGCAGTTGTTATCATGCTCCGGAAAAGCCCCTTTCCCTTTAAGAACAGGTTTTTAAAAAAACACACACGTTGCAACAAATATGCCTTGATTCTTCCTAACGTAGAGACCTATCTAGCAGGTGTGTGAGCTGGCGAGTCATCAGGTGCAATTTTCAGCCAAAAATAAAGGAAACTTGCAAACAGGGGGCTGTGTTGTGCTTGGGGACTTAGGGGAGCTTTAAAGCACTTCTGTGGAGGGACTGTAGCCGGAGAAGCCTCGCTGGGTGAATGAAGCCTTGCTGGTTCGTTGCTTTCCCCGCTCGCTCCGAGGGAAAAAAATGACGATAGCTTCGCCGGAAGTTCAGAGGAGAGAGCCAGGGGGAGGGACTTTGTTGCAGCCGCTACATTGAGAACGCACAGGTCTTTTTCGCAAGTGTTGCAGGTTGTTGGCAGGAGTGTAGCGATTTTCTGAGGGTGAGTTCACTTTTCTGGATTCACCCGAAATCGCTACAACGAAGCGATTTTAGCGCTAGTGTTGCAGGAGTGTTGCAGATTGTGGTCGACGTCATGCGGAACGGCAAATTAGTAGCGTTTACCATTTGCAAGCCTTCTGCTACTTTGAACTCATGCGGAATGGCCCTCATAGTCATGTTAGTTGGAATGTTATCTCAGTAGAATCCAAAGAAAAAATCCAAATATAATTTTGAGTTTTTAAAAATAATAAAATAAATAAAAGCCAGGAAGCCCAGAATAGAAAGAGAATTTAAAAATCACAATCCACCCGCTCAGCCACAGCCACTCACCTACACATTCACAGAAACTCAAAAGAGTTAGACAAAAAAAAAAGGAAAATAAATTTTTAAAAAAGAAGAGAGAAAAAAGAAAAGGTAACATTTTTCAGAGATTCCTTCCAGCCAAACCAGTGCAGTTTTCTCCAGCGATGGGAATCTAGTCAGCCTCTGCCAGTCAACCAGCAAAATCTCTGGAGTCAGACTTAGCAAGTCCAGCAAGTTTTATGAAACTTCGCAGTCTTGGAAGAGTCACTGTGAATTTTTAGCCTCTAGTTGGCCCAGGGTTTGTTCTGTCCACTCTGGAATCCATGAGCAACAACTACCCAGCACCTCTGGAAACCTCTGCTCAGTTTAGAATGCAGCCATTTAAACGTGAACTACTTCCTCCCCTTCCCTCCATTCTGTGGGCATTTTGGCCTGAATAGGGTTAATCTATGCACAATATTTCTGTATTCTGATTTCCAAAATATTGTTTTGGACTGCCTTGAATAAATCCTGCTGCCTTTTGAAGGTTTGTTTAATGCTCATTCCAGCCTGTTCTGGAGGTATTTTAGCCCTGAACAAGTTAATGTGCACATTTCTGTATGTGGAGTTTCAAAATATTATTTTGATATGCCTTAAATACGTCCCACTGCTTTTTGAGATCATTATTTGGTTAATGCCTGTTCCAGCCTGTTAGAGGCATTTTGGCCTGGAAAGGGTTAATAAAGGTGTGGGAGCGCCACTTTTTCATTTCCAAAATATTGTTCCCAAGTGCCTGTAATGCAGCCCACTGTTTTTTGTGGTACTCCGTTCCGGGCCATTCCAGCTTTTACCCTGCCCCACTTTTCTACATCATGGCAGTGCCACAAAATGTGCATGTGTGATTTTTGTGGTGCTGCCAACAGACTAAGACATGATCTTCAATAAGGTGGCTTTATTTTGTGACAATGCAAAAAGTATATGAATTCATGAGGATTTGTTCAAAAGTATCTATAGCTGACTTTTACCCAGTCCCCAGGGCTGGTAACCCTAGTCATAGAGATACCTTGAGTTTCTTTACAATAGTGATTTTATCAACAAACCAATTAATATATCAATTTTATTAAGGAAACATCAGTTCTTTATTGGCTTCTCTATTTAAATTCAATTTTTTTTAAAGGATGTACTGTTTCCAATGGGCATTCTTGTCTTTCCTTTTAGCACATACCTTAAACATTTTATATTTTTGTATTCCACTGCTTAAAAGCCGTGCTTTTTTGGAATAAAGACGTGTAGGGGGCGAAGGGGGAGAGCGTTAATGATCTCTGAAATCTATGTGCTTCCTCGGGTGACGGAGTTATGGCTTCACCGCGCATTTTTCCCCACTCGTCCCTCTTTGTTAGTTCTGAGTTATTGTCAATCACGGACTTGCAGAAGGAGCGGAAATAAATCGTGCGCAGGCGCACTTCTACTTCGTAAGTCAGCCGAGGGCAGAAATTGAGAGCCGGCGCCTGCGTGTTACAGAATTGGTTTCCTAACTGCGGCCTTTAAAAATCAACGCAAAAAGCTTCTTCGGAAGTACCGCCATCCAGTGACGTCAGCCGGGGTTGGGTTGGTCCCTTTCTACTTCAAAAGCTGAGGCGCGCATGCGCTTGGGAAGGTCGTGGTACAAGGAGCCAGAAGAAGAGGAAGTGAGGTTCGTTGCTGCTAAGCAAGTAGGTGTTTCTTGGTGGGTAGAATGGAAAATAGCTGCGATTAATTGTTGAGTGCTGAGAATTTCCTTCCCACATCACCTGAGCCCTCTTAAGTCCTTAATGCAGGCGTTCTCCACTCGCAGCTCTACTCTGTGCTGGCTTATTCCAGAGTAATAATCAAATATGCATAGGATGGTGCCTTGAAGTCAGTTAAGAACTTCAGAATCCTTTTTACTTTCCCTTTGGGTCATCTGTTCACGCAGGAGGAAACATCTCATTTCCTATAGTCCCCCTACTCGGTGGTTTCTGACACATCTTTGTTTAATTTGGATTAAGAAACTGAAAGCTAATATTTTGCCTACTTGCGTGCCTGGTTTTCCTCCATCGAAATTTCTGCCTTTTCAGTTGCTGTATTTCAGTTTTGTGCAAAGCCGCTTCTGCTGAGTGTGTGCCTCTGGTGCTATTGCTAATGGTGGTGAACAAACTGGTGTAACCAGAAAAGATGGCAGCCTTAATTATAACCATATTTTTACTTTTTCATCTCATCATATTTTGTTCATTGTGGCTCTGACTCCACACTATGATAAATGACTAGCTAGCTGTCACTAGTGGTGGAATGTAAGTGGGATCCCGGATGGAGGGGAAAGTGTTGTCCTCATTGCGATGTGCTGTATTTTACTACCTAGCACAGAAGTGAAGGGCAGCTATTCAGTAATAAGGTAAGAAGGAAAAGGGAATATTTGTAGATGTCAATCCTACCCCTTGTGATCCCAGGCACTGGAGATTGCCCCTGAAATCTAAGTCTCCTCCTGAATGCAGTGTCCTATCCAGGACATGCCAGACATGTATGTTTGAGCTATGTTTTCAGAGTCTTCTATTTGCAGTCTTTCCCATTTATACCCTGTTGATAATATTTCTGTGTTTTTCCAAGCATATTTTAAGCTATTTGCTTTGGGTTGGCAGGTGGCTCAAAAATGGAGGACACGTTTATGGATGAAGAAGATTGTCCAGACTTGATTCCCATAAAGGAGCAGGAAATTGACAGACCTAGGAGAGATATTCAACCCAATGAAGCTGCTAAGATTCCTGTTACTATTATCACTGGATATTTAGGTAATATTGTGGTCATAAATGGTTGCTTTACCAATCAAAGTAACCCCACTCCATTGATATATGCAGTGTTGCTTTGTTTTGTTTAGAATATGTGTATATCAAGAATTGATATGGTATCTTTCTTGCAGGCAAAATATACAGGATGAACTAAGTCAGAGTTTATGTAAAATAAAACTGTTATGTTAAGCTAAAGTAAATGCCTTTTACAAATGCTTAAGTCCTTTACTGTGGTATTGCTGTCAGAAACAATTACAAAACCTGGGTACTCTTCCCAGCTGTAGCTCTTTGATAAAATATGCTGTCCACTGAGTGTTTCATGGAAATCTGTTATTTCCTCCAGGGCTTGATCTCTGGGTCCTATTGATGGGTGGGATATTATGAGAGCACAAAATCCATGTCAGTTATAATGATATGGCTACCTCTGGAGGAGGGAAAGCAGTGGGAGAGTCTTCATAAGCTCTATGTGACTGTTCAAATGTTATATGATGTGGAATCAAGATTGTATTGGCTTGTTCTCCAAGGCCTTTTCAGAAATATGTTATGTGGAACAGATAGGCCTAAAGTGCTGCATTAAAGGAGGAATCTCAATAATACTGTGACAGGAAAGTGCTGATTCTGCCTTGAAGTTTTGCACTACAAGGTGACGGTACCCTTCTGAGAATTCAAAATCTTCAGTTTTTTTAACTCAGTTCAATTCTATACAGATTTACTCCAGTCTAAACCTACTAATGTCAATATTTTTAAAATGGAGTAACTCTGCCCAGGATTGTACTATAAGGGTCCCTCCCTTCTAGTGTTTTACTGCCTTCTGGTGTTTTAAACTCACAGAAGTTTAAAGTCAAAATACAATCACATGAGTAGTTTGTGTAGTTCATTATACATAATAATAATAATAACAATAAAAAGCAATGATAATCAAATAACACAAAAGACACAAATACTTGATAAACAATTTCTTAATCACTGGTAAATGTGTTGTGTCCAAAAACTTTAACTGTTATGTAAAATACAATAAATGTGAATGGTTCAATATGCTAAAAAAATGCTAAAAATACCGTTTGAAAGTATGATTTTTATCTCTTCTTTTCATTATTTGTTCTTTAGCAAATAATTTTTTTTTCAGGAGCTGGAAAAACTACACTTCTTAACTATATTTTGACAGAACAACATAACAAGAGAATAGCTGTTATCCTTAATGAGTTTGGTGAAGGTATGTAAAACAAAACCTGAATATATATGTATATTTATATATGTATACACATATGTGTGTATATACATTTACATGCACGCGCGCACGCGCACACACACACACACACACACACACACACACACACACACACATATATATATAATTTAATGCACATGAAAGCTTGTACCCAGAGTTAAACTTGATTGGTCAAAGGAACCACTGGACTCAGATTTTGTTCTAGTGACCTTTATTTATAATTACATTTGTATGCCACTACTCCCAGACCTGCCAGCTCATGGCAGCTTACAACAAAAGACTTGGAGAGGCTTCTGCTGGTACTTCTGGCTCTACAGCCAGCTGCCCCGGTTGAGCCTCTGCCTGTGCCCCTTGGTTGCCCTCCAGCTCCTCAGAGTCTGAAGAATGTCGCTGACTCATGACAGTTGATGAGGTCTTTGGACTTCCTCATGGCTCTGGAGAATAAACAGTCTAATCTCAACACACGCACACCCATTTTTGATATGAAATTCCTAATGTAAGACTGAATTTTACTGTTATATTCTTGTTTTCAGGAAGTGCATTGGAAAAATCTTTGGCTGTAAGTCAAGATGGAGAACTCTATGAAGAATGGCTGGAGCTCAGAAATGGTTGCCTCTGCTGCTCTGTAAAGTAAGTAATTTTAAAAAAATGCAAAACTGGCCTTTGTATGTCAATTCATGGTTTCAGTTTTGCCTGATCATCCAGGAAGGGGCCAATAAGTATTTCACAAAAAAATTAGAAAAAGAAAACATTTTCTTTGACTGTGTCTTTTGCTGTAGTGGTGGAGGTGGTGCAAATGATGCAAATGATAATGACACAGCTCACATGGCTGTTGCTCTGTGAAGGTTCTGCAACTTCAGGAATGAATTGTCCCGCTGTCAGAAATGACTCTTGGGAAAGATTTACAATTCTTGTGCAGGATCCAGTCCATTTTTGTATTCTTAAAGCATAATTCTCTTTTGTACAGGGACAATGGCGTGAAAGCTATTGAGAACCTAATGCATAAGAAAGGAAAGTTTGACTATATTCTGCTAGAGACAACTGGGTTGGCGGATCCAGGTAGGTATAATTAAGGGTACTCAGATGAGAACCTGGGAACTCCATACAGTTTCTAGCGATTCCTAGAGAAGGGGTGGCATCATTTCTGGGTTTTCCCAAAATTGACATCATGCTTTTGTTCACGGCTTCCCCTCTGTGCGTTCCCTCCTGGTCTCCTGCTGGTTGCCATTGAAGTAGGACTGTGTTGTGTGGTATATTGTTACCTAAAGTGTTTCAAATGGAATTCTGTTTCTTGGAAATGTGACTACAGAGATGTGAAGGCCCAGGAAACTTTCAAGGGAAGAGGAGATTTTTCCTTTCCATTTTCTTTTTAAAATAAGTATGGGGTTTTTAATTGTGAGGGAAAAAGGAATAGCATAAAAGAAATGCAGAAAGGGGGGAAAGGGTTACCTAACAATGATATATATCAAAGGTAATTATATAACAAAGTATACAAAAGAGAAAATACTTCCTCCTTGGTTAAACTGATACATGTTGGAGACTTTGTCTATAGCATATAATGGAATTTACTTCTGATGGGGTACCTTATATTCATCATCTTTCATTTCAAACTTCATGGCTACTCTGTAGATAATATTTTTCTCCCACTTTCCTGGTAATCTGGGCACTGGAAAACTCCTATGAAATAGTTCTTTTGTGATGATTTTTAAATATGAAGTATTAGTCCCAGAAAACATGTAACATGATGATCTTCTTGTAGAATAATCCATAGTGTAGTTAGGGAATAATTCCAGGATATATTGAATAGATGCAACTACTCTTCCCACAATTACTGTGCTATAATGTGTATAATACTATTGAAGACTTTTTTGCTTCCAGTGTTATAAAAGGTCTTAATGTCCAGATATGCTGCTGATCTTATTGTGACTGCATGAGACTGTTTACTACCCAAAATTATGTTTTCTATTTTCATTTATTCTTTCCTGTGCTGTCAAATGGGAAAACCTAAAGTGATATGTGCTACAGGAAGATAAGATGCAGTAGTTTGCAGCTCTCTTTAATATTGTATATATTCATAATTTTGTTGGTGGAAAAAACAATTACCTCATTCTAGTGGTGGAAAAAACAACATTTTGTTGGTGAAAAAAACAACTACCACATTGATTTCAATGGACTTAAAATAGTGTCTCTTCGTGCACTGGTTGGCATTTATACTTCTCAGTTTCATAAATGTATAGTCCTATTTAATATGTTAGCTAAGCTACAACAGTGCATATAATGTTTTGAAAATCAGTAAAATGAGGAAGTGTTGCATATATTTCATTTTTTCCGGTTTTTGGAGTGGGAGTGTCAAGATTTTTAGAAATTTTAATTTCTTCTTGATTGCCATCTGCCTATCACAACACAGTTAAATTGCCAAAAATATGATGGTTTATTTTTCGTACATCAATAAGTATGCTTAAATAAGACCAAACACAAACACTCAAAGAACAAAAGCTGTCTTTAAAGCATTTCCTAGATCCTTTGAATTAAATTTCTGTTGTGTAAGAGGTGAGGAGAATTCCCTTTGGCAATTCAGTTGTTTCCAGTTAAGGAGACTGACACTCTCCAGTTCAAAGCTAAATAATTGTCATGGTAAAGTAATTTTCTTTAAAAGAAAGGACATTGATTCAGCGCTGCTAGACACCAATCCTATTTCAGTTACCTTGGAGAACTATTAAGGTGTTTTTGGGGGGAGGAATCGGTAAATGCCTTAAAACCATTAGATTTTGTGACCCTTTCTATATCTTGCATGAGTAATCACTATAAACAGCTGGCAGGTATTTCTGTCCTGACACCCAGCAATGCTTGGGAGACCACATCTTGTCAGTTCAGGTAGACAGCTTCAGACATTGGAATGGCTGCAGCTATCATTGTTTTTGCCTCTGGGCGTCATTCTTTTGGACAGCCCAGACATCAATGAGATTGGTGAGCCTTTGAAAAATAAAATACTTTAAAGCTGCCAGTTTCTCACATCCTCCTTGTTGCGGTGTTTGTGCATATGAAATCAACTCATGTCAAAACTAATTTTGATTTCTTATTTTTCAAAATATAACCTACAGAAGCTTAGCTTTTTCATTACTTTTCAGTGATAAACAATAATAATTTTTTCTGCACTAATTGAAAGTAAAGATTACTGCCAGAAAGCAAATTAAATAATGTGATTGTCTCATAGACCATTTACGCACTGAAGGTTTCATGCCAGGCTGTAGGCTGGAGTTTTAGTTGTGGCAGGTTGCCCCACCTCTGCCTGTACCCACACAGGGGAGCATTTGGCCCAGTGCACCTCATCCACCCCTGATTTGTGCTCCTGCACGAGAGCTGGGACAGTGAAGTTCCCAGTGCATAAACGGTCATAGTCTTGTTTTTCATTATTGTTCTTTTGAGGGGTTGGAATTCATGCTTTATGAGGAGAGGTTGAGAGAGTTGGGTATGTGTAGGTTGGAGGAGGGAAAGGGGTGATATGATAGCTGTGTTTAACTACGTAAAAGGTAGGTATGTTGAAGAGGGAGCTAACTTGTTTATTGAATCTTTAGAGAAAAGAACTGGGAGCAATTGATTAAAATTACAGGAAAGGGCAATCCACTTTTCTGATGGTGAAGCCTGTTCATGTGCTGCCTCCAGAGGGTAGTGAAGTCTTCCTCATTGGAAATGTTTAGGAGGAGATTGGATGAGCACCTGTCAGGAGTGTATCTCCCTGAGAAGAGGGGGACTTGACTTAATGACCCTTTGTGGCCTTTTCCAGCTGGGTGTGATTCTGATTCTGAAAGATGTTGTAAATATTGAAATTATGATCATTCAAGATATCTGTTGCAACAAAAATATTAGCAAATGAATATTTTCCTCATACTAATGGTTGGATTTAATTCCCTGTAAAACTTTAATGAGGTCCTTGGGATTCAACCCAAGAATTTCACTCCTACAGAAATGGAAAATTACAACATTGTAATTAATCATTTTCCAATTTGACTTATAAATGTCCTGTATTTTATTTGCTAGGTGCTGTTGCCTCCATGTTCTGGGTTGATGCTGAATTAGGAAGTGACATTTATCTTGATGGTAAGAAAAAAATTCCATATTGTTTAGATGTGTATATATGTGTCTACCACAAGTTCAGTAAAGTTACAGATAATGCATGCCGCTGAATTCAAATTATAGTAATGAACATGGGTAAATATGTCAAGTGATATTTATTAAAGAGTGATAATTGCTTTTCCAGCCCCGGAATAGGACAAAACAAGTATCACCTGTGTTTTTAATTATACATCAGACAAAACATTATCTACATATTTTTTCCAGGTATTATATCTGTTGTTGATGCAAAATATGGACTACAGGTAAAGTAATATTCCTATTGACATTAAACAACATAGAAAAGTACTGTATATTATTAACCATCATTTAGAGCAGGGGTCATCAACCCCCGGTCCGTGGCCCAGTACCGGGCCGCAAAGGCCACGGTACCGGGCCTCCGGCAGCCGTGCCTGCCTCCCCCCGCCCACAGCGAGAAGTAAGGGAAGAGGCAGGCGCAGCCGCCGGCACGCCGGTGATGCAAACACGCATACACGCAGTTGCCACCCCCTGGTGGTGAAAACGTGCATGCGCGGCAACTGCGCATTCGCGTTTTTGCAGCATCCAGGCTGTCGGCTCTCCCATCACCCCGGAGGCGGTCCCTGACCTGAGAAAGGTTGGCAACCGCTAATTTAGAGAACAGGGGAGAGTAGGGATTCAATGGGACAATCCCAGGGAAATGTTCTTAAGATAGTACTGCTAGTATTCTGGCATGCTTTGTTAGGTGTAACACTTAATTCTCTTGTGACATACCCTTCCATATCTACTATGTCCCGAAGTTTACTGCTCTCTTCGATCATGGAACTTTCAACTTCTAATTTCTGGTTTGATCTCTTTTTCAAATCATGCGGGAATTTTTAAAGACAGATTTTATTCTTAATTCTTGGGTTAGAGCCATTACTATGGCTCAATGGCAGAGCATCTTCTTGACATACAGAAGGTCCCAGGTTCAGTCCCCAGTTGAGGATCAAGGAGTAGGTGATGTGAAAGACCTCTTTCTGAGACCCTGGAAAGCATCTCTTGGGCTGAATAGACAATACTGACATTGATGGACCAAGAGTGTGATTCAATATAAGGTAGCTTCATGTGTTCTACATATCACCTCATCCAGTAATACATATTGTTATTTTAATTTGAATGTTGAGTTTATTCTCTACCTAATGAAATGGCCATCATTATAACCCACAGAGAATGTGTGCAGGAAGAGGTGGTATGTTGCAAGAGTCCCTGCAGGTAAAGAATTTGTAGATGTGTGTGGGACTCTTAAAGTGACACGCCACCCACAGTCGGCTTTTCTCATCACAGTGTGGTCCCAAGTGCAGTGCTTGTAATTTTCCAAAGAAAAAATACATTTTTCACATATGGGAGAAATAAAATATGATGCACCTTTGAAGTAAGGCTAACTTATTTTCTGGTGTCCAGTCTTTGGGGGCCATGCTCTTTCCTGTTTGCATTTTATGTTCTTTTGTTTCATGATCACTTCAAATGTGGCTGAAAATTGGGATAATGAGATGAGATGCTAGGAATTGGCTTTTATATAGAGAGAATAAACAATTACCTAGCAAAGCTCTGAGCAAATTAAAGGAAGGCCCTTTCCTTTAGGACTGGTATTCACAGCAGTAAGTGCAAATGTTTAATTCTACTTGTCCTCATTGACTTGTACCAGTCAAGTGGTTAGGATGCAAATCCCAACTGCTGTTTATTTTAGTTTCTTGACTATTGTTCCAGATGCTAAATAGTAGAACTTTTAATCAGTGGTAACATGCTTTGGTATATATTTTAGCTAATAGTCTATCATTTCGTAGGCAGCCAATTGTTCATGATGCCAAGTGTTCACATGAGATGATAATGGGTTCATAGAATCATGGAGTGGGCAGGTAACTCCAGGGTCATCTAGTCCAACCCCCTGCGCAATGCAGGAACTCAAAACTACCTGCCTATCCACAGTGGCCCCAATGTCATGCCCGAATGACCCCCCCCACCCACCCCACACTCCTAAAATCTCCAAAATCCAGCCTGGCCTGTTGCCATTGAATTAATTTCATCATAGGGCGTGCCACATTTAATGGTGTGGTTTTAACAATCATACATCATACATCAATCAAGACTAAACTCCTGCACTGTCACCATAATGCCGCCCCTATCCCAGCCGTGCACAGCATACTTTGAATTGGTCACATGCATTCAGTAATTTAGAAGGGTTAACCTGGATTGGGGTTGCACTATTAATCATACAATCAGAGTTTAAAAGTTTGTTTTGCGGCTCAGGGCAGATTAAATATAACACAGGAAAAAAGAAGGTAAGTACATTATAATTCAGAGTAATATCAAATGAACAATAGTAACAGCAGTTGCATAATAATTCATAACTGATATAACATAGCTCACATAGAACATTAACATATTGAATATAACCCCAAGATAATTCAAGAAGAGGCGGAGTTCTGGGGGCCCCAGTAGATGGAACTGAGCAGGGCCCTAATCTCTTGTGGGAGCTCATTCTACCAGTTGGGAGGCAGGATAGAGAAAGCTCTGGCCCTGGTTGAGGTCAGACGTACTTCTTTGAGGTCGGGGATCACCAGCCAGTTGGAAGTGGCAGAGAATTCTGGGGGAAATGGACAGTAAGGCGATCCCTCAGGTACACTGGGCCCAGACCATGTGTGGCCTTAAAGGTGATTTCCAAGACCTTAAGCCTGATCCAGGATTTCACTGATAGCCAGTGCAGTTGTTGAAGGGTGGACCATATGTGGGATCTCCACAATGTTCCTGTGAGGATCCTGGCCACAGCATTCTGGACCAGTTGCAGTTTCTAGATCAAAATTAAAGTAGAATGAGTTGCAGAAATCCAGTCTAGAAGTGACCATCACATGGATCACTGTAGCTTGGTGTTCCGGGGTCAAGTCGGGCGCAGGTGGTAGAATGCCAGCTACGCTACTCTTGCAGACTGTGCCTCCATATAGAGGGAGGCATCCAAGATCATGCCCAGGATCCTGGCCGAGAGCTACTGACAGTTGTACCCTGTCCAGGATGGGCAGTTGTGCTTCCTTGCATGGACCTTTTCTACCCAGCCACAGGACCTCTGTCTTTGAAGGATTGAACTTCAAATGATTTTGTTTGAGCCACCCTGTCACTGCTTCCAGACCTCTGGGTAAAGATTCTGGGGGTGAATCGGGGTGGCCATCCATCAGGAAGGAGAGCTGGGTTCCATCTACGTACTGATGGTATCCCAGCCTGAACCTCCATACCAGTTAGGCAAGAGGGCACATAAAGATGTCAAACAAGATTGGACAGAGCACCACTCCCTGTGGGACTCCACATGAGAGAGCTGGTAATGGCTTGATTGTCTCCCTCCAATTTCTACCCTCTGTCCGTGACCCCGGAAGAAGGAGATGAGCCATTGGAGGGCTGTCCCCCATATCCTAGTGTCAGCAAGCTAGGAGCTCATGGTTGACTATGTCAAATGCTGACCTGCCATTGTCTATCTGGTAACAGAGGTCATCTGTCAGAGCAACCAGAAGCCTGACTGGGATGGGTCTAGAACTGAAGCTTCATCCAGGAATGCTGATAATTGGTCTGCCATAACAGTTTCCACCATTTTCCTCAGTAACACTAAGTGTGAAGCAGGTCGATAGTTGATGGGCTCCAGTGGATCCACAAATGTTTTTCTTTCCCCGGAAGCAGGCATAGCATAGCCTCCTTCAGTCCCTCTAGGAGCTCTCCCGTTAAGAGGGGGTGGTTGATAATCTCTTGGAGGGTGGACCCTGTCTTTATATTGTTTGTATAGGCACAATGGCCAGGGGACTAGGTTTCCTTCAGAGGTGGCCAAGAGGCCTCTAGTTGGTTTTCTATGTCTAACTAGTTACAGCATACAATCTAAATTTGTACCCTAGATTTCCCCACTGCACTTCTTTAGTTCACTTCAAAGAGGTTGATTTTGATGAACATTCCCCATCTTAATTTTTTCACTATGTGAAAAGAAGCTACTATAAACCTGTAGAATGGAGTTTTGGGTATATTAGCATGTAGTTATTGATATTGGTATATAATTTTTGCAGTCAACGAAGAGATTACCACCAAACCCACCAGAACCTTTTTGAAGTAATAAATACGTAATATTCAATATTTTGGGAATTCAAGGCTACTTCTTGTATTATTAAATCAATAAACGTTTACAAAGCTTGACATGCTGTCAGTACAATAGAAGCTTTTAAGTGTTCTCAATCGTATGACAGATAAATAACTTTTGCTTTGTATGGAGAAATTGTGAACTTGTCCAGTTCCTTGGGTTTCAAAGCTTGACCTCCTCCTTGGCCTGTGAGTTAACGAATTCTAGAGGCAATACAAGCAGTGACACTGGGATAATAGGCAGCAATTTAGGGGTGTCATGCTTCAGGGATCCTACCTAGTCCAGGGAAAGCTGAGAGAATGTACCCTGTGGCTAGCAAGCCAAATTGAAACTGAAGTGGTAATTGATATCATGGACTATCACTCTAATGGGATTGTCACCCAGCAATCTGAAATATTCATGTTTTAATCAAAAGGCAAACGATTGGACAACTTGCAGTGACAGGTCACAAGTCTGAGGATCTAAACTGAGGCCACCGACACCGTTCTTTGCAAATCTACAAAGCCTGACAGAATCTCATGCAACAAAATCAGTGAATGCTGGATTACAGAGAAAAGGTCAAAAGAAAGGTCTCGTTCAAGTCCTCCTGTTATTACACAAGCTCTTCAAACCATTTAGAATCAGAAAAAAGATTTGACTGCCAAAGTCACAAAAATAAATAGACAATAAAAATGACCCCCCCCCCCGCTCTATACTGGTAGAAGCTTTAAGAGTATTAGTCAAAAGAGGTTTGCTGCTTTGCATTTCACCGGTGTACTGAAGAATCTATGCCCACCTTAAAAATGTGTACCTAAGCCCAGTACTGAAACAATGCAATTGATAAATCTTATGCCCTACCTGAAGAGAGAATTTTTTAAAATTTATAATTTGCTCTTATACCTCTCCTCCTCACAAGCAGGCTCAGGGTGGTTTACAGTAATAAAACATCAACAGTGTTAGAAGTACAATAAGCACATTAAAACATGCTGAAATCCAATACATTCCCACCATCTCTACCAATCCTGCCCACCAATAAATGTTGTTGTTAGGTGCAAAGTCGTGTCCGACCCATCGCGACCCCATGGACAATGATCCTGCAGGCCTTCATGTCCTCTACCATTACCTGGAATCCATTTAACCTCGCACCGACTGCTTCAGTGACTCCATCCAGCCACCTCATTCTCTGTCATCCCCTTCTTCTTTTACCAATAAATATGCCCCCATGAGCCTCTTGTGGCGCAGAGTGGTAAGGCAGCTGCCTGAAAGCTTTGCCCATGGGGCTGGGAGTTCAATCCCAGCAGCCGGCTCAAGGTTGACTCAGCCTTCCATCCTTCCGAGGTCGGTAAAATGAGTACCCAGCTTGCTGGGGGGTAAACGGTAATGACTGGGGAAGGCACTGGCAAACCACCCCGTATTGAGTCTGCCATGAAAACGCTAGAGGGCGTCACCCCAAGGGTCAGACATGACTCGGTGCTTGCACAGGGAATACCTTTACCTTTACGCCCCCATAAAAAAGTGGGGGACATGGAGAGGAAGGAAGCCCACTTGATATTTAGACCACCATGGCCCTAAAATAAGTTCCTTCAGAACCAATAACAACTTGCAGGTCTTTTGTACCAAAGCTCCTTTTTAAAATTCTGAGATAGAAATTGCATTATGTTGCTGGGTTGAACTTTATTATGCAACTAGTATCAAAGCCCATTTTAAAAATGGGCTTTGAAAGGGGCAGCAGGCAGAAGGGTGTGAGAGGGTGGCTTCGGCTCCCTTTGGCCCATACCTTCCAGGCAGCAAAGCCCTGTTGCTGCCTCTCTCCTCGTGGGCAACAATGGATGCTGCAGCCACAAGGCTTCTAGCAGGCAAGCAGGGAGGTCCAATCAAGGTGGACCTGGACGGAAAGGGCCCTGGACAGTCTCCTCCCAGGAGGCTGTTTCCCAAATATATAAGGGAGCAAAATAGTGTTAAAGATAACAGCAATTGGCTGCCAGACAGAAAACCAGGGCTGAGCAAGATCTCTGCTGTATAGGGTTGATGCAGAATTCTAAGTTACTGTTGCTATTAGGGACCATTGATAATTAAGTTACTGAACTGTGAAATAGTTAAATAATTGAAGGTCTTTAGATTTTTCCATGGACACAGACACAAACCTTTTCCTTACATAAATTATCCATAAACATTACATTCTCCGGTTAAGTTATATATTTTCCAATTTTCAGTGAGTGTTTAAAAATATAATGGAGACTGGATAGCTAGAGCCCCAAATTATGGGGGCTCTCACTTGGCATTTTGTCTTGTAAGCTTATTTACACATGTTGAAGCAGCTTTGTTTTATGTAAGCTCATTTTGGTGGTAATATATTGTTGCAGTTCAATTTTTACTTTTAAATTTATTCATGGAATTATAATTGTTCATTTCTGTTTATGGATTTTAAAGTTAGAATATTTAGAACAGGTAAATGATACCTGGTTTGCTGTATAAAGCACCTTCAGTATTTGCATTACTTATATAATTTAAATCTACAAAGCCCCAAAGAAGCACAGCAGGCCTCAACCAGGGCCAGAGTCTTCTCAGGCCTGGTCCCCATGTGGTTGAACAAGCTCCCTGAAGAGAACAGTGCCTTTCCTGAATTCCCACAATTCTGAAGGGCCTGTAAAAGGGAGCTCCTCTGCCAGGCATTTGACTGAGGCTGACAGACCTGACACCATTCAGCTGGCCCCCTCTGGACATCACAAACATCCTCCACATCCCGAACCCAACTGACCCCCCCCCAATGGGTTCTGTTTGAAAAGTTCTATTGCATTGCTAGTTATGTTGATCAATACTGGTTCTTATTGTTATGATTATTATTATGGTTATAATGTACTCCCCTATGTTTTATGTAAACCACCCTGAGCCTTACAGGAGGGCGGTATAGAAATATAATAAATAAGAAAACAAAATTAACTGATATCCCTCTTTTTAACTGTTTTTTTCCCCCAGCATCTAAAAGAAGAAAAACCCAGTGGACTTACTAATGAAGCTGCAAGGTATCAGAACAAAATATGGTTTTCTCCATGTTAATGTATTGCAAATGATGACAACACTGAGCATATTAGGAAAACCCTGCCCTAAAAACACTTTGCCAATTTGAATTTAAGTT
This sequence comes from Paroedura picta, assembly GCF_049243985.1. NCBI lineage: Eukaryota > Metazoa > Chordata > Lepidosauria > Squamata > Gekkonidae > Paroedura > Paroedura picta. The sequence goes on along the minus strand of NC_135375.1, from coordinate 72,064,177 downwards.
CATAAACCAGTATTGTGTTTTCTAGCCACTTTAGTTTCATGGTTGTAACCTTTTCCCACTGTGGTGGTTCATTGGATTAGTGTCCGGACTGGTTTATGTTATATAACCTAACATTGGGGGGGGGGGGATCTCATTGGAAAGTCAGATAATAATTATCTCTTTAAATTGCCTCCTTTGGAATAATTTCAGAACACAGAATTGTGTTGTAGGCATTTTTTTGCCATTGAATTTATACATTTCCTACTTGAGTGCATAGTTTTACTCTGGGTCCATGGCAAAGTTATTCTTTTTCATGGCAATTAGCTGTTCTGTAAAGTATTTGTTCTTCAAGATTCTTGATTTGTAAGATAATTGTGTAAATGATCGATATTTGAACTCTGCTAATTTTTTTCTCTATTAGTAGTATTGGGGAGAAGAGAAATAGCATTCCTTCTTAACATTTGAACAGAATTTCTGTCAGAAAGGGGCAAAAAATCAAAACAATTGAGTTCTTTTCATTTATCCATTCTTTGTGTAGACAGATTGCATTAGCGGATCTTATCATCATCAATAAGACAGATTTGGTTCCACAAGAAGCACTGGCAGAACTGAGAACAGTGGTCAGGTAAGCATAAATAAATTATAGTGGCTGGCAGATTTTGTGTTTTGAATATTTACTGTTTCCTTCCTACAGCTGGTAGCTGCACAAGTTGCAGATTGCATGTTTACTGTAACAGTGTGTGTTAAGGCTCAAAATAAAGAATTAACTATATCAAGATGGAGACATTATCAGCTGTCGGTTTAGTTATGAGACCTTTCAAATGAAGGGTGCACAGTTTGATTTCAAAATACAATAGAGACAGAGAAGCAAATTGACAGCGTAGTCCTAAGCAGTTACACCCTTTGGAGCCCTTTCAATGTGTTTAGAAAAGTGTAACTTTTTAAGGATTGAGCTGTAGTGCAAAGCTTGGCTCCACAATGTACCATGAGCCACAACAGTGTCTACAATTGTAGCGGCTTCTTCCTACCTATAAATCTCAGCTTAGTTTCTGGAGTTACCCGAAGGCCTGTGGTGTGGATACAATTAGCTAATCCAAGCAACCTGAAGCAAAGATGCGAATCTTGTAACATCCCTGGGTTCAGCCAGTGAACCATAAATTTAGAGGCACCTGAGGTTTCCCCCCCGCAGTGGCTGGCATAACAGTTTCATTCTCTCCTGAGAGAAGAGGCAGCTCTTGGACCTGGCTTTCCTGGGTCCAGTGGTCAGTCTCTTGTCTCCAGAATTAGGGCAAGGAGGCAAATATTGCTGCCTGGTGAGAACGGTGGGTTGGCGGCTTGGTTGCAGTTCTGGGTAAGGTTGCTGAAGAAATGTGGCAAAGAGGCTACAATACTAAGATTAAGTGGTTTGTGTGAGCTGCTACACTCTCTAGCCCAGGGGTAGTCAAACTGCAGCCCTCCAGATGTCCATGGACTACAATTCCCATGAGCCCCTGCATTTGCTGGCAGGGGCTCATGGGAATTGTAGTCCATGGACATCTGGAGGGCTGCAGTTTGACTACTCCTGCTCTAGCCATATGTTGGTATTCTGGCCACATCAGCCAGACAATGCCAGCCGTTTCTTCTCCAGGTGTGTGACTATATCCAGCTTTATTCTTATAGGAAATGATGGACTGGACACAAGGATATCCTCAGAGGCAAATCTCTGCTGCCAATCAGGACAGACTTCTTAACCTCATTATCACTTCTTACAGCAGAGATCCTTCTAACTATCCAAAAGGGAAAGGGAGATCATTTAGATTTCTCTCTTCTAGCTTGACAGTCGTATGTAGGAGATGTATACATGTAACTGAGTACAAATGATCTTCCAGCAGCTTAATTTTTAAAGTATTTCTCCCTGCTCTGATTCTAGGTCAATAAATGGACTTGTCAAAATTATAGAAACTCAAAGATCAAGGTAATGGTAGTATAAGGTGAAATGAATTATTGCAACTGTTGTATAGTCTTCTGAAATACTGTTATATTTCACCAAGGAAGGCTTTGTATGATTCACATTGTCTGGCTTCTTTATGTTTTGCTCTGGGCTCTTTCTATCTTTCTTTCCTAGTGATTGAAAAATAGGGGATATGAGATGTGGGAAACCGGTAGAGTCTGCAATATGTCCTTCTTCAGCAATGACTTTAACTGTGATGGTGCTACTTATTTGGATATGTGTGGCCTTACTGCTTTAAAATTCTGTGCTCCATTCCTTTGACTGGATTTCAGCTCCATTTGTAAATAATCTTCACATTAATTTAGATAAAGTCTTATGTGCAAATTTAGGGACTGGCATCTGAAATGAACAGCCAGAAGAGATATATAAAAGCTCTACTCAAAGGAATGGAATACTAGGAACAGAACTTCTTAGGGAATTAATTATTCCTTCTGAGCCATCCTATTCAGGCCGATTCAGTGGGACTTATTCCTAGGGAAGTGTTTTTAAGATTGCACTTGAAGTACCACGTCTTTGTGCTGACCATTCTGAAAAGCATGCTGTTGAATCTATTGATTCAGACAAAAATAAGTAAATAGATTTCACTCTGTTTGATAGCAGGATCCTGATCTGCATGGCTGTCCATTATGGACGTCATGAAAACACCACTAGCTTCAAAAAAGGCAGCAGAGGACTGGTGAAGAAGCTGGCTTCTTGTTACCCAGTAATTTTTTTTTTACATTCCCTGACTCAATTGAAGTGTAGTTTGTACATGTTTATTTGAAGTGTTTATATGCCATCTGTGTCTTTCAGGTGTCCCGCAAAGCTTCACATTTAGAGGAACTTATTGAATAATTTTTTTTTAATTTAGGTATAATTTTCATATGTATACAGATGACTGAGGAATTGTTTCCAACAGTTAGTCTTAAAAGACAAAGTACAGCAAGAATCTCTTCAAGCAAGAAAACATCAGCATTGTACCAGCTTTGCTGCTATTGTTGTAACTTGAAAGAGTTTAGGGATATCTCAGCTTTGTAGAGCTGAGACAGGAAACTAGTGTAATGCCTGTGAAGGGTACAGGAATGAGGAACCTGGACTTATTCCTGCTTGTTGGTGTTCAAGGGTTCCATATTGTTTCCAAGCAATGATGTTCCTTTCTAGCTCTGTCTTCACATTGTGCTTTATTTATTATTATTTATATTTATCATATTTGTATATTTGACTGGTAGCCATTGCAGTTGATAGAAGATAGGCCAAATGTGGGACCTCCACAGTGTTGCTATGAGGACCGTGGCTGCTGCATTTTGGACCAGCTCTTGTTTCCGGATCAAGGTTTTTGCTTCTGGTGTACCAGAGAGCGGACAATTCAAATTCAGCTGGTCACAAATCAGAAATTTTCTTAATCAATTTTTGAGCATTAAGGATTGGTTCTTATATGCTGCTTTTCTCTACTCAAAGGAGTCTCAAATCAGCTTTAAATCAGTGATTTAAATTTAGTACCGAACCTCTATGCTTTCTCATTTCTCGGAACATCATTTTGTCTTCTGTTTGGTTCTAGGGTTTTGTAGTTGGCAAACCCTAGTGTCCTTTCTTTACACAAGGCATTGAGGCAGTTTGTTCAAACTGGAGTCCAGCTTAATAGAAAGGTGCATATATTTAGCCAATCATTTTCATCATAATCTAGACACAAGTTAACTTGGCTACTGTAATGTTGAAGTAATGTGTAATATGTAACAAAATTTAACAAAAGTACAAACGACATCCAGTTCCGATTTTGGTATTTAGAATTGTTGAATTGACATGGATTTTAAGTTCCTCAAAATAGGGAAAGCATCTTTGTGATACACTGATTGTACATATTTAAAAGAATAACATTATTCTGCTTTTTTTGTAGAGTTGATCTTTCTGAGGTGTTGGACCTGCATTCTTTTGATAGTGTATCAGGAAAAAGGTAATATTCTGTTTTACATTCTAGGTAAAAATTAACATAATATAGCTGTTCTGATGCTGTCAAATTTAGAATTAGCTTTCCATCACTGTCTGTTGCATGGCCAGTTATAGCCACTGTCATAATTAGCTGTGTTCCTATCATTGTTTTCAACCACTCATTGGACAGGAAAATCTAGATAAATGGCAATGCAAGAGAGAAAAACTGACCAGCAACTAGTTAGCTCAAAAGGATTCCATGGATAGTACATACCCAGGGAGCAGGGGGGCTATATTACGCTAGCAGTCTTGTCGCAGTTGCTAACCAATAGGTGACAAATAATCACCTAAAATGTAATAATCTTAAAAGCTGAAAAGATGGCTGGAAAGAGAATTGCATCCAATCAGCATCTTGGAATTGTGGGCTGAGTTCTGCAAAGGAGATGCAGTTTGGATGAATGTATCTTCTGCAACAGAAACGTACTTGAAAGGACACCTTTGCAGAGCCATAGCATTTGCAATCCATTTTTCTTCTTGCATTTTTTTATTATCATGCAAATGCATGATTTGGCTATGAATGGTACTTTTTGTATGCTGCACAAAACCTTTTGAAAAGGTATCCTAAAAATCAGCCACATATTCATTTTCCTTCTCCATGATGAGTGATATAAATTCCACATGGAGTCATATTCTACCTACCACAATTCTTTCATGCAGTGTGGCAAACATTTTGCCTGTGTTTGAAGAATGCTGCCTTTTGTTTTGCATCCCTGCATTTTAAAAAATTGTACAATGTATAAAAATGCAGCAAGTGTCTTTCATTCAATTGTTGACACTTCTCCCGCACCCCAGTCTCCAGCATGATTAAACAAGATGATCTTGGTTGCCTATAGCCCAGGCTGCAATATAATGTCTGCTCTTTAGAACTAATTGCACAAACAGTACAAATGATCAATTGACCAACAGCTGCATGTTGCACAACAGATCTGCCATCAAGAGTACACAATGTCATACAAACCAGCAACACGAAGAACAATCTTATAATTCTGTGGTTTGCGAATAAATATATAATTACAACACAATTTAGCGTTTCTGCTTAATGTAATGCTACGTTTATTGTTCTAAGTTTGCAACAGAAGCTGCAGCTTCAAGAGGCTCCTCAACCACACCTAGATAAGGTAACCTTTATTTCCATAAAAAAGAGTCAGACATCAATTATGGCTTGCATTCATTCCATTTTACATTGATCAGCCTTCTTCATAATGCCTTGTACCTTGCTTTCAAGCAACTGATAGTATGCAAGGCAGCAGTTCAGATGTTTGATTGTTACGTTCCACCCAACTGTAAGGATTTTATCAGTAAATGAAGTAACTATTGGAGGAAAACCTTACCGATTGTTCATCATATTGACCTTTCTTATTGATTAAAATGAGCTCAAATTGTGCTTGCAAGGAGGTTGCTAGATTATATTTGTGGAAATCATTTAGGAGAACCTTTGTGTTGATTTTTATAAAGGAGTTCCAATAATATTTATTGTCTACTGTTGATTCCAGATGCAGATAAGGTTAGTAAAACTTGGTAAAATGCTGTCTGTGCCGGGATTACGAAGTTGTTAATCATCCCTACATACTAGCCCTTAGGCATCAGTTGCTTCCTTTAGAAGTAGAAATAAATCTGGAGAAAGTTATTTGCAAGAATTTTTATGCTTGGTTAGATGGCTATTATTAAAACAATTATATAGACACTTGTTAAAACTTAACTGGTATGGCAGTTCCTATAGCCAGCAGGTTGTATTTCATTAAAAAAAATCATGAATAAAATTAGTGGATTTTGTAGTTGTAATAACATCATTAGTAACATCAGTGTTGCATCAGTGCAGCTGGGTTTGCTCAGAAGTGTGCTAGAATAGGATTCAAGTTCACATAAAACCACAGCACAATGGAGCTGCTGTATCAGATCATGTACTAAATAGCATATTTTGTATCATATTGGCCCCTTTATGGTTTAAAGTAATACAATTCTGGGGCTGTAAAGGGGTGTCCAGATTGTTGCAAATACAACATGGGTTATTCAGGATGTCAAAAAGAAGCACAACTGAAATGTTTGGTTTTCAAGTAAGATGTATTTGTTCCAGTTAAAGATCTGATCATAGCCGTATGTGAAACTGTTTCAGAGTATTGTGACATCCACATTTGAAGTACAAGGAAGCACAACTGAAGAAGACCTAAATGAGTTTGTTCAGGTAAGTGGTTCATGCTTTGCATCTAAGGCCTAGTTCACTTATCATTTTCCCTGCAATGCGAGAGAGCACAGAAGGAACTTATATGCCCATGGTTCTTGGTGGATTGAAATTTCCCCCTGGGAACTAATGAGTAGAGCTTTGACGTTTTTGTTCAGGAAAATATCTTATTCTTTGTACATCCTTCTTTTTAAAAATCTTCCGTTCTGTCCATAGAACTTGCTGTGGGAGAAGACGTTGAAAGACAAGAGAGGTAACCCCATGGAAGTCATAAGACTCAAGGTTCAGTACTCAGTTTCACCAAGCTTTGTTTCGGGGGGCATTCTACTTGGACATAATGTGGCTGTATACATGGCAAATACAAGCCTATCGACCACCATTCATCTGGATAATAGTTGAAGCAATGACATGTGAAGTGCCACGTAGAGCCCCTTCCGAGTTTATCCTCATTGCAGGGGCAACAGTTGAGATGCCTTTTATACTTCCAAGCCCCCAGTCTCCTTAAGAGGATTCCAGGATGTAGTTGCATTCCAAGCCATTGTAGCCCTCTTAAAACCGGAGTAGTTAGCATGGGAGAAGGAGCCACACCATGGATTTCCTCCCATATGCTTCAGCGCTAGGAAAGAGTTATGCTCAGTGGCTCTGACATCTCAGATTGGGCTGTTCATTACCGGGGGATGTTTAGGTAGCGCTGAACTGGGGAGGATTTACAGACACACTGGTCTCTACCCACTTCTAAAATCTGTGCTAAACCTGTTACTGTTAATGTGGGACAGTATGCTTCAAGAATATTAGGATCGCTAAAACAAACAAAATTAACAATCCTAATTTTACTAAAATACCATAAACAACATCCCCTGGTAAGAGCCTCTTGTGGCGCAGAGTGGTAAGGCAGCCGTCTGAAAGCTCTGCCCATGAGGCTGGGAGTTCAATCCCAGCAGCCGGCTCAAGGTTGACTCAGCCTTCCATCCTTCCGAGGTCGGTAAAATGAGTACCCAGCTTGCTGCTGGGGGGTAAACGGTAATGACTGGGGAAGGCACTGGCAAACCACCCCGTATTGAGTCTGCCATGAAAACGCTGGAGAGCGTCACCCCAAGGGTCAGACATGACTCGGTGCTTGCACAGGGGATACCTTTACCTTTACCATAAACAAAATTATGATTGCTAAAGTAAACAAAAAAGAGCCAGCTGGATGTAGTGTTTTAAGGGTTGTTGTTGTTGTTATGTGCGAAGTCGTGTCCGACCCATCGCGACCCCATGGACAATGATCCTCCAGGCCTTCCTGTCCTCTACCATTCCCCGGAGTCCATTTAAGTTTGCACCTACTGCTTCAGTGACTCCATCCATCCACCTCATTCTCTGTCGTCCCCTTCTTCTTTTGCCCTCGATCTCTCCCAGCATTAGGCTCTTCTCCAGGGAGTCCTTCCTTCTCATGAGGTGGCCAAAATATTTGAGTTTCATCTTCAGGATCTGGCCTTCTAAAGAGCAGTCAGGGCTGATCTCCTCGAGGACTGACTGGTTTGTTCGCCTTGCAGTCCAAGGGACTCGCAAGAGTCTTCTCCAGCACCAGAGTTCAAAAGCCTCAATTCTTTGACGCTCGGCCTTCCTTATGGTCCAACTTTCGCAGCCATACATTGCAACTGGGAAGACCATAGCCTTGACTAAACGCACTTTTGTTGGCAGGGTGATGTCTCTGCTTTTTAGGATGCTGTCTAGATTTGCCATAGCTTTCCTCCCCAGGAGCAAGCGTCTTTTAATTTCTTTGCTGCAGTCCCCATCTGCAGTGATCTTGGAGCCTAGGAAAATAAAATCTGTCACTATCTCCATTTCTTCCCCTTCTATTTGCCAGGAATTGAGAGGGCCGGATGCCATGATCTTCGTTTTCTTGATGTTGAGTTTCAAGCCAACTTTGGCACTCTCCTCCTTCACCCGCATCAACAGGCTCTTTAGTTCCTCTTCACTTTCTGCCATTAGAGTGGTATCATCTGCATATCTGAGGTTGTTGATATTTCTCCCTGCAATCTTGATCCCAATTTGTGACTCCTCTAATCCCGCATTTCTCATGATGTGCTCTGCATACAAGTTAAATAGGCAAGGCGACAGTATACAGCCTTGCCGAACTCCTTTCTCAATTTTGAACCAGTCAGTGATTCCATGTTCAGTTCTCACTGTTGCTTCTTGACCTGCATATAAATTTCTCAAGAGACAAATAAGATGCTCTGGTATTCCCATCTCTTTAAGAACTTGCCACAATTTGTTGTGCTCCACACAATCAAAAGCTTTAGCATAGTCAATGAAGCAGAAGTAGACGTTCTTCTGGTACTCCCTAGCTTTCTCCATGATCCAGCGTATGTTGGCAATTTGATCTCTAGTTCCTCTGCCTCTTCGAAATCCTGCCTGTACTTCTGGAAGTTCTCGGTCCACATATTGCTGGAGCCTAGCTTGTAGGATTTTGAGCATAACTTTGCTAGCATGAGAAATTAGTGCGATGGTGCGGTAGTTTGAACATTCTTTGGCATTGCCCTTCTTTGGGATTGGAATGTAAACTGACCTTTTCCAATCCTGTGGCCATTGTTGAGTTTTCCAAATTTGCTGGCATATTGAGTGTAGCACTTTTACTGCATCGTCCTTTAAGATTTTGAATAGTTCAACTGGAATGCTGTCACTACCACTAGCTTTATTGTTGCTCAGACTTCCTAAGGCCCATTTGACTTCACATTCCAGGATGTCTGGCTCCAGGTCAGTAACTACCCCATTGTGGTCATCAGGGATGTTAAGCTCGCTCTTGTATAGTTCTTCTGTATAATTTTGCCACCTTTGTTTGATCTCTTCTGCTTCTGTGAGGTCCCTACCATTTTGGTCCCTTATCATACCCATCTTTGCATGAAACGTTCTCTTCATATCTCCAATTTTCTTGAAAAGATCTCTGGTCCTCCCCATTCTATTGTTTTCTTCTATTTGTTTGCACTGTTCATTTAAGAAGGCATTCTTATCTCTTCTAGCTTTTCTCTGGAATTCTGCATTCAATTGGGTGTATCTTTCTCTTTCTCCCTTGCCTTTCACTTCCCTTCTCTCCTTAGCTATTTGTAAAGCTTCCTCAGACAGCCATTTTGATTTCTTGCATTTCTTTTTCTTTGGGATGGTTTTAGTTGCTACCTCTTGTACAATGTTGCGAACCTCCGTCCATAGTTCTTCAGGCACTCTGTCTATCAGATCTAATTCCTTAAATCTATTTGTCACCTCCACTGTGTATTCGTCAGGGATATGATTTAGTTCATACCTGAGTGGCCTAGTACTTTTCCCTACTTTCTTCAATTTAAGCCTAAATTTTGCAACAAGAAGCTCATGATCTGAACCACAATCAGCTCCTGGTCTTGTTTTTATTGACTGGATAGAACTTTTCCATCTTTGGCTGCAGAGCACATAGTCAATCTGATTTCTGTGCTGACCGTCTGGTGATGTCCATGTGTAGAGTCGTCTCTTGGGTTGCTGGAAAAGAGTGTTTGCTATGACCATTGTATTCTCTTGACAAAATTCTACCAGCCTGTGCCCTGCTTCATTTTGTACTCCAAGGCCAAACTTGCCTGTTATCCCGGTTATCTTTTGGCTTCCTACTTTAGCATTCCAATCCCCCATGATGATAAGCACATCATTTTTGGGCGTTGCTTCTAGAAGGTGTTGTAGGGCTTCATAGAACTGATCAACTTCATCCTCTTCAGCAGCAGTGGTTGGGGCGTAGACCTGGATCACTGTGATGTTGAATGGTTTGCCTTGGATTCGAACTGAGATCATTCTGTCATTTTGGGGATTGTATCCCAAGACTGCTTTTCCTACTCTCTTATTGATTATGAATGCTACTCCATTTCTTCTGCGAGATTCTTGTCCACAGTAGTATACCTGATGGTCATCTGAATTAAATTCACCCATTCCTGTCCATTTTAGTTCACTGATTCCTAAAATGTCGATGTTCAGTCTTCTCATTTCTTGTTTAACCACGTCCAGCTTGCCTTGATTCATGGATCTGACGTTCCAGGTTCCTATGGAATAAAAATCTTTACAGCATCGGACTGTCTTTTCGCCACCAGTTACTTCCACAACTGAGCGTCCTTTCGGCTTTGGCCCAGCCGCTTCATTTATTCTGGCGCTACTCGTACTAGCCGTCTGCTCATCCCCAGTAGCATATTGGACACCTTCCAACCTGAGGGGCTCATCTTCCAGCGTCATATCGTTATGCCTATTGGAACTGTCCATAGAGTTTTCATGGCAAAGATACTGGAGTGGTTTGCCATTGCCTTCTCCAGTGGATCACCTTTTGTCAGAGCTCTCAGCTATGACCTGTCCGTCTTGGGTGGCCCTGCACGGCATAGCTCATAGCTTCACTGAACTACGCAAGCCCCCTTGCCACAACAAGGCAGCGATCCTTGAAGGGGGGTTTTAAGGGTAGGCAACCTCTAATCTGGATTTGATTTCCTACTCCTCCACATACAGCCAGCTGCATTATTTTAGGCTAGTCACTATGCATATGCAAGTAAAAGAATATCTGGACAATTTTTGATTCACTTGAATCACCTAGTGAAGTTTTGATTTGCCCAAATGTATTTGGATACAGCTGAATTAATTGCCATTTTAAGCTTATGGGATTTTTTTACCCTTTCTGTTTTTCCAGGCTCAGGGGTGAGGTAGAGGCACTAAACTTGCAGTGTGGCTGCAGGAGCCTTTCCTCCAAAGAACCCCCCAAGTTGCAAAAAGATTGGACCAGGGGGGTCCAATTCTGTGGACACCCAAAAAGGGGTGCCCCCATCCAACTTCCATTTCCTGTGAAGAAAACAGACCAGAAATAATTGGATCACCTTGATCACATTTTTTTGTGACTTGGGGGTTCCTTTGAGGAGAGGCTCCTGCAGGCACGCTGCAAGTTGTATGTCTCTATCTCAAATTGCCCTGCCCCCAAGCCCGGGAAAGACAAAAAGGGGATTTTCCCCCCCTTTCTCTTTCAAGTTTAAATGGACACTTGCATTTTGGTGATTCAAGCAAGGTTGATTCAACCACTTAAACATATTGTGATTTGAACTGGATTTGGACTTTTCAGCTGGATCAAATCACACATGCCTCTGCTAGTCACAGTCCTGTTAGAAGCTGGTCTTACAGTGCAGTACTGTCAGAGCTCTCTCAGCCCCACCTACCTCACAGGTATCTGTTGTGGGGAGAGGAAGGGAAAGCAATTGTAAACCGCTTTGATACTCCTTCAGGTACTGAAAAGCAGGGTATAAAAACTAATCTAATTATGTGATGTAGACAAAAAACAAATTTGACATGTCCCAAATTAAATATTATAAATTATTTTATGATACAGCTATACAGCTACTAATTTATATTCTTTCTCATTAGGGATTAGTTTCTATCAAAGATAAACCTCATCAAGTGATAGTCCAAGGTATTCATGAGCTGTATGATCTAGAAGACACCACCGTGAGATGGAAGGATGAGGATGAACGAACAAATAGATTAGTTTTAATAGGTATGGGAACCATATATGTTTCTTCTGCTTGTTTTACAAGCACTTGATCATTTAATGGAGGGGGACACATGCCATAGAAAATATAAATTTTGAGAACATTTCTGAGACAATCCAATTTCTAGCATGATTTATAGTGCTGTTTACTTTTCTTTGGTTTATCTGTGGGTCCATATTTTTATTTTTAACAGTTCTGGGTTTATATGCATTTTTTAAAAAATTGTTGACTGCCACTCCCGGCCAGGCCAGCTCGTGGTGGTTTACAATAAGAAAATAAAAATCCACATAAAACACAATGCATATGCCCAATATTGGTGGCAAAAAATAATCTACAAAAAACTCCCCCAGAGGGTATTTACTGGTGATGCCTGGCCTAGTGGTCTATAGAGGGAGGGACCCAATCTTTATAGCCTGGCCTCAACCAAATGCTTGGCAGAAGAGCTCCATCTTACAGGCCTTGTGGAATGCTGATAGCTGCGGGATAGCCTTAAAGGTCAGAACCAAAACCTTGAACCTGATCCAGAAGCCAACTGGCAACCAATGCAGCTGATACCTCCATAGAAAGGAGGCACCAAAGATCACCCCCAAATTGCTTGTATGAATGGTTGAAAATAAGGTTGATGCAGGATCAGTTCCAATCAAATAATTAGTTTTTATCATAAGAATGTTCCAAATATTGCATCTTTGTTGATGGTATTGTGTCCATTATGAGAGCTGGCAGTTCATGTTTTGGTCTCTGAGGCCAAGCTGGGTGTGATAGTCGTAGTCATGACTTTAAATTAATTGCATCCCCATTTGCACACTATCTGTTTGAAGGAGAAAAGGGGTACTGAGCCCTCACCTAACGTCACCTGTTAGTTGGCCTTTTGTCCTGGAAATGAGCCCAGCAGGATGGAATGGCTATGGTGAATGAATGTGTCTCTCTCTCTTTCTGTTCTTTAAATCAGTCGTCCCCAACCTTTTTATCACCAGGGACCGGTCAACGCTTGACATTTTTACTGAGGCCCGGGGGGGGGGGGGGGAGGTAGTCTTTTGCCAAGGGATGTTGCCGCCTGAGCCCCTGCTCCGCTTGTTTTTCTGCCCGCGCCCCTGACTTCCCCCCTGACTACAGGGGGGCGCTGCCAGCAGCAGCTGCACAGTGCCACGCCGAGGGGGAGCCCCAGCCATGGCAGCCGCTGGAGAGCACCAAAGGTGAGCTGGCGGCAGAGTTGCAGGGCACCCCAGAGGCAGCAGCCAGGGAGGAGGACAAGGAGGAGCCGCGGCCCGGTACTGACTGATCCACGGACCGGTCCCAGTCCCCGGACCGGGGGTTGGGGATCACTGCTTTAAATCATATCCCTGGCCTTCCGTAAATGTGACTCAGGCAGCCCTACATCGTGGCTTGTCACTTGGCTTTCAGATATATCTTTCCAAAACCTTCAAGCACTCTCAAGCAATTTGTTAATGCATAGTACCTTACATGGGCCTTCGTTGTGAAGAAATGTAACCCCTGGGAGTCACTCTGTGCAGTAGCCTTGCTTCTTGCATTGTGGTGGGAGAGGATAAGTGGCAGTCTTGCCCTCCCGCTGAGCTGCTTGCCCTGCACCCCTGCACATTAAATTTGAGGGACATCTGATTAGACACTTGTATGAAGCATTTGTCTTTTTCCAGAAGAATCGAAGTAGTTTCTCTTTTAATATGCATTAAGAATTTTTTGCTTTTTATGTTGGCCTCTCTGCAGGTAGGAACTTGGATAAAGATATCCTTCAGGATGCCTTTATAGCTGTTGTGACAAAGAGAGAAGAAAATGGTTAATGTTGCTTTCCGGACAGTGGATTTTCACTACATGATTTTAAAATGGAAAAATCCTGGACTGTGTTCCTTTTTCGTGGCTGTCAAGTTGGAATTCTCTGCCATTGAACATATTTGTTTTTACTTGCTAAAATAAAATAAGTACATTTGTGTGTGTGTTTTAATCACTGGGATGAGTTGTAAATAACACAATTTATTAAATTGCTAATGGGAAGGGGGGGAGACCTGTGCAAACACACTCTAATTTCCTCTTGCTTTCTTGAGTCATCATACTGTGTTTTTTTATATTGACTAGTTTGTTGAAACCTAAAAAGAGAAACTAGAATAGAAGGAAGCCCCAAAGGGTATCTGTTTGGAATTCCCACCTTGTAGCAGCATCCCTCCCACTAAACCCATTCATTATCTTGGATAGAATAACCATTATGGGAAAGTTCCTGGTGGATCCCTGTCAGGGGAATGGCCACTGGCTGCCAGGAACAAGCCTAGCCCAGGGTTTGCATTCCAGCTGTCCATATTGCACTCTCATAATACTGTGACCAGAGCAGAGGCAGAGCAAACAGTTTACAGTCCTGCTCACCTGATTAAAATAACAGACTTCAGTAAAGTGTTCGACAGTCATGCTGACTAGAAAGACAGCAAAAGGAAAGATACAAGGATGAACATAAGAGAATTGGCTGGGTTAGGGTAGCTGTGTTGGTCTGAAACAGCAGAACAAAGTTTTGTCAGAAGTTTTATTTAAGGTATAAACTTTTGTGTGCCAGCAGATGAACATAAGAAAAGCCCTGCTGGATCAGACTAGTGATCCATCTAATCCAGCATCCTGTCTCATGCAGTGATCAACCAGTTCCTCTGGACAGCCAAGAACAGGGATGAGGCCGATCCCTAATGTTGCCTCCTGGCATGACTAATTGTTGGGGGGGGGGGGATAGAAGGAAAATGTGCTGATAAGTCCTGGGATCAGTCCTCCTGCAGTCTTCAGAACTAGCCTGGTAGAGAAGGCAGGATGCTCTGAACTAGTACGTGTTTCAGGAGGGGGAGCTATTTAATCTCAGGAGTGGACAAGAGACAAAACATGGGGTTCCTTATTGTAAGAAGACTCAACAAGTGGGAGCTGTCTCAATGTCATCTTCCTGAATTGGTCCAGGATGAGGATCTCTGCCATGATTAGATTATGTTCCAAGGCTCCTGATGCAGGAATACCTCAACATTAGGCTGTCACAGGGAATGACTTGACACTTCCTGGGCATATAGGGTTGCCAGGTCACCCTTGACCAATAGCTAGGGATGGGAGAAGGGGTGCTAGATCCAGATTGGGGTCTCCTCTGGAGCCTGAGGAGGACTGGAGCCCCAGTAGGGTACAATTCCATAGAGTTCACCCTCCAATGCATCTGTTTGTTTGTTTTTTTCAGGGAAACTGATATCTGGACTTCAGCTACACTGTGGATCCCAGGTCTCAACTGAAGGCTGGCATACCTAGGAGTACAAGGGGCTGAGGCAGTAAATTAGAGTAGCCTTTGTAAATGTATACATTTGGTTAATTAGAAAAGCCATGGTGGAGTAGTGGAAGGAGTGTTGGATTAGGATGGGGGAGACTTTGCCATTTAAACTGGTTGGGTAACCTTGGGCCTAACCTTTCCTATAGGGATTAGGATTAAATAGAGGGGTAGAAATTAAATTGTAAACCACTTGGGTCCCAACTGGGAAGAGAAAAGAGTTTTAAAGCAAGTGGTTTAAACTTAAGTGTCTTTCCAAATTCGGAAATAGTTAACACATCTGGTGTCCAGAGCATTTTGCCATGCGCTAGATGCATGACAAGCCATTTGGAGTGAGGAAGTTATCAGCCTCAAGATCATTAATAGTTTTAATGGAAATAATGGTTTTGCTCACTCTTTCCAGGCAGGGGTTGTTCCTTTCTCCTGCAGCCCATATGCTATATGCCTCCCAGAGTTTCCCATCCATTGGAGGTACGGTGGCCAGCTCTGGGTTGGGAAGGAATTGGAGACTGTGGGTGGACCCAGGGTGTGTGGGATTTGGGGCAGGGAGGGACCTCAGTGGAGTATAATGCTATCGAGTCCATCTTCCAAAGCAGCCATTTTCTCCAGAGGAACTGATCTCTGCAGATGATCTATAATCCCAAGGGATCCCTAGGTCCCACCCAGGGAATGGCATCCCTAGTTGGAAGAGAGGTGCCTGCCACCACTGGAAGCCTGTTAAGCTCCATCTCTGTTGTTTAGTACCAAAATAGAAGAAAACTGTCCACCTCAAGCTGTTCTATTCAGCTCTTCTCTTGCTGCAGCATACAAAAAGGCTGGGCCCTTTCTATTCTGTGCTGTAGTAGCTGAGGGTTGCTAGAAAATATTGTCAAGGAGAAACAGAGCATGAAGTGGTATCTTTGAAGTTCCTGGAAGCTTGACTCATTCCTCCTAAGTGTTAGCTAGAACACTGTCCATCAAGTAACCGTCCGACAACTGGGCAAGATCCAGTCAAAGTTAAGCACTTGTATATCCCCTTGAAGGAGGGCTTTTTTTGTAGCGGTATCAAACCTGTGGTACAAAGGGTCAGCTGAGGAGATGACATTAGGATTAGAGTGTTTTCTGCACTGATTGCCTTGTTGCCTCTTCACATTTCATTTATCGTTTACTGATTGAAAGTTTTCATCATGCTTGTCATCCCGCTTGTGTCCCAGTGAGACTTTTCGTGCAAGGGGCCTGGGTGTTCCTATTTGTGCTGAAGAGAAGGACTGTCTGAAGACAGGACTTTGGCATTTTTTCAAAGCAAAAATGGTCAGTGCTGGCTTCTGTGTAGCTGCATGTGGGGGAGTGCAGAATCGAACCTGGCATGCCAGATTAGAAGTCTGCGCTCCTAACCACTACACCAAACTGGCTCTGTATTCAGAATTCTGCTGAATACAAAATATCACTATTTTGTGATGGTTCTAATAAATTATCTTAGTGCTCTATTTAAAAAGCTTTAGGATGCTTTGGGCTGATCCTGCGTTGAGCAGGGGGTTGGACTAGATGGCCTGTATGGCCCCTTCCAACTCTATGATTCTGTGATATTTAAATTGTATTCCCAATCAAACTACACTTTTGATGTATATCACATAAATTACTGAAGTAAAATATATCAGTGTACAAAAATGCCCAGTGAGGAAAAATAATCTGATTTGCAACTTTTGGAGCTCAGTTTAGGAGCTCCATCACTGTAAACCTAATTTGCCATCATTTTCAAACCGGCTTCATAGTCTCTTCAGACAATACCTGACGGCAATCTCCTTACTGCAGCTCCTGAAAAACTTGCGATCTATACGTGAGGCAGTGCCGGAGGGAAGGAGAAGAGGAGAGGAGCTGTGCTTCGGCAGCTCCAGGCGGTGTGGAAATAACCGCGGACCTGGCAGAGCTCTAGCCACGCTCTCCCCATGCGTTAGCGTTCCAAAGGCGACTGGTGCGAAGGAGGCTGAAGGACAAGGCTGCTCCAGCTTTGGGAGCTTGAATTCCTGACGGGCGGAAGGCGTTTTTGTGGGGAAGGCGAACACTGCTCATGGCGGGAAAGAGGCGCGCTGAGGCTTAGGGGGCCGCATTGCTGATCTCGTCCACGTGGAGCCTCGTCGCCAGGTGGTGGCGGGGCTTCTTGGCCGCTGCCCTTTGCTGAACTCAAACGTAAACGTTGACTTCCCTGTGATACCTGCAGGCATCTGAAAGGCAAACAGGTCCCAGGCAAGGATCGCGATTTGACGGTAGTTTTGGCTTGGAAACTGCCGGCAGCGCTGGAGATTCTGTACGACTACCAATAGCACATATAGCATTTGAGTCCAGCGACACCGTCCAGACCAATGAAGTTTTATTGAAGGTATAAGCTTTTGTCTGCAAGCACACTTCCTCGGGTATCTGCTTGCACACGTTGGTCTTAAAAGAGCCCCTGGACTCAAACTTTGTTCTGCTGCTTCAGGTCAACACAGTGACCCACCTGAATCCACATAGCAACATTGTTCCTCAGCCTTTCGATTACGGAGAGTAAAGATATTCGGGGGAAAGTCGGTAAGAAAAAAATGTGCGTGTCCTCCGAGAATCGCATTGTTATTAAGCAGTCGGAGGAAAAATATAAATGGCATAGATTACACGCTCATGCACACTGGACGTGCTCGGATCGTCCTTCGAGCATTTGCCTTGAAAACATTCCTTGGGCTACAGCAAAAGGATCCTCCAGACTAATACTTTTTATATAAACTGTATGTCAATGATGCGTAGTTCAAGAAGTCGAAGAATTAGCATATTTCTAGAGCAGGGGTGGGCAAACTGTGGCCCTCCAGGTGTCCGAATGCTGGCAGGGGCTCATGGGAATTGTAGTCCATAGTCATCTGGAGGGCCGCAGTTTGCCCACCCCTGACGACAGAATGCTTCATTACGAGCTGTTCCTAAAAGAGAACTTCTGCCTTTCATTAAAAAGAAACATGGCTTATAGGTGTGCAGTCTAAACAAGGGATATTGCAGGCGTCCAGCAACACCAGCCCGTGAAGGAGCTTCTAATCTAGACCGCCCTGCGGGGAGAGCTCGACGCACAGTCAGATCTGCCCGGGAGAGAAATGCGTTGAACCGTAAGGCTGCACTGGCAGCCGTCTAAAGCAGAGCTAGGACTGTCCTCATCTTAGGGCATCAGGCTCCCGGGCTGCGTTTCCCATGGCGAAGGACGAGCGACCTGTCTGCTCTCTTTGCTCCATTCAGGACCACCAAGTAGAGTACGCAAAGCACGGAGCCAAGCGGCCCCGATCCCTGCATTCTGACTTTGGCACTTATTGTATAATGCACTCCCCACCCCCCGGGTAACATACTGTTAACGGAAGGACGGGAAATGGAAAGGGGTGTGTGTGTTGTGTGTTTGTTTCCCGAGGAATTCTTTCTCCACCTTTCTTCGCCACGGATTGTTCCAGCGCGCCCCGCATTTCTGCCAACTGTAGATGGTCCATTTCTTGATTATTTCGTCGTACTTGTAAAAGGCCGGTCACGCCTTATTCCAACGACTGAAGGAGCATATAGATATTCTTGGGGAAGGGCAACTTTCCGTGATTTTCTTCTTCTTTATCGCCTCGGGATACTTAGGGAGTTTGTTGTTGTTTTTTAAAGTTAGCTCCACGGGTCCACTGTCTCTAGCTTTGGTTTGACAGATGGATGGCCGGCTTCGCTCGCTCCCTAATAGCAACAAATACTTTGCTGGGGTGATGTTAAGCAGTTGTTTCCTCAAACACAGCCACGAGCGTAGTGCTGCCTTTGGTTTTGTGAAGGGCGATGTTCGTGTGCGCGTTCGGATTAGGACCCCGCCCCGCCCCAACCGTGCTGAAAAAGTGAGGGATTTAAAGTACCCGGTAGTTAAAGCTTTCCAGGGACAACCCCCCCTCCCCCGGGCAAAGCCACTCCCTCTCCCCTTCCCTCGTTGAAATACCACGAGGCCCCGAGCTAGTAAGGGAGAGCTGCGGCTTCCAGCCAAGCCCGAGACTGGCTGGCGCAAAGGGAGAGGCACAGCTGCCCCCCGCTTTCCGGCACTGGGGCTGGACCCGGATTCCTCCCTGTTGTGTCTGCACAGGGATCTGGACCCGTTTCAGCGACGCGCCGGTCCCAGCCGCTGCCTGCTGCCCGTTTTTTCAAGAGCTCGCTCGATCCGCTCGCTTCGGGGTCTCTGGCTCCATCCCAAGGGGACGGCTCCTTCCTTCTACGGGAGGCTTGGCCACGTCCCCTCACCCGGTCATCCGCCGAGGCTCCATCCAATGGTCTGGACGGGGGACTGACCCCACCGGAGCCGCCGCGGTCCATAAAGACGGGGCTGCTCTCCGGGCGGAGCCAGAGAGGCCACGGGCAGGCCAGCCGCGCCCCGCTCCCTATGAGGCTGCCCGGTGCGGAGGCGCCTTTGGAGCAGCTGCGAGCGCGGGGCTCCGATGGGGAGGAAGCGGCCGGCGCCTTGGGCCGAGGCCAGCGGGGACTGCGCGGACGGCAGGAGAAGCCCGCCGGGGCTGGCCAGACTCCGGAAGCCGCCGCTGGGCAGGGGCTGCGCAGGGCTGCCGAGGCAGAAGCAGCGGCCGGGGGCGCGTCGCCGTCGGGTGTGTGCAAGCCGCCCTACTCGTACATCGCCCTGATCACCATGGCCATCCTGCAGAGCCCCCAGCAGAAGCTGCCGCTCAGCGGGATCTGCGCCTTCATCCGCGGCCGCTTCCCCTACTACGGCCAGCGCTTCCCCGCCTGGCAGAACTCCATCCGCCACAACCTGTCGCTCAACGACTGCTTCGTCAAGGTGGCCCGCGAGCCCGGCAGCCCCGGCAAGGGCAGCCTCTGGAGCCTCCACCCGGCCGCGCAGGGCATGTTCCACAACGGCAGCTTCCTCCGCCGCAGGAAGCGCTTCAGGCGGCCCCCCATGCCCCCGTGGCCCGCCGCCCCCGGCCTCCTGCTCTTCCCGCCGCCGCCGCAGCCGCCGGCCTCGTGCCCCCAGCTCCGCCCCGCCGCTCCGCCCCCGCCGCCGCCTCCGGAAGACCAGGGGGCGCTGCGCTCCTGGCGGGAGGGCCCGAAGCCGGCGGGCGCAGCCTCGCAGGGCGCCAGGCGCTCGTTCAGCATCGAGAGCCTCATGCGGGGCACCGAGGCGGCGGCGGCGGCGCCTCCTCCTCCTCCGGCCGCCGCCCAAGTGAGCGCGCTGCTCGTGACCCCGAGGGCCGGCCCGTGGAGCCGCTGCCCGGGGGCCTTGCTGGGCGACCCCGGCCACTGCTCCCCTGCGCTCCTCTCTGCCGGGACAGGCCGGGCGCCGGCCGCTCTCTGAGCCCACCGCCGGCGCGGCAGCTTCCTCGGGGCCCACTCCTGCCGCCCGCCCGCCCGCCTGCCCGCCTGCCTCAGTGGTGCAGCGCTTGGGGCTCGGCGCGCTTGGAGAGGCGACTTGGCTGCCCTGGGCCTCCGGGAGCTGGAGGGAACCTGCTGGGGGACAGCGGCGTCACCGGGCTGGCGAGCGGCGGGGCTTCGTAGCTGAGGCTTGTGCGCCATGAAGGGCCGAGGGTTCTGGTCAGGCGTTCTGACAGCGCAAAAAATGGGAGAGTCATGACCTGTTTCGGGAAAGTCACCGGATTTACTTTATGGGCGACAGATACACAAGCATTCAAAGCCAGGTCCGGTCAATCAAAAAGCGTCTCACTGAACTTAATGTTAAGCGCTCCATTCTCTTTCGGGAAACGGATTTATTAGCCTTACTAGACTAGATTGTCCAGCTAAGTGGTACCTGTGGCTTCTGTTTGCTTGGCAGTTTGTTGTAACCAGGTGTTAAGATGGTCTTGTCTCAAGAGCTCTAATAAACCAGTATGGTGTTGTTTTGCCTAATATTTTGAATTCATGTGCAGGAAACTTAATTTATATTTATATTAATTAGTTTATGAAGGGATGTCACACATACATTCCATTTTAGAAATAAATCTGTTTAAATACTCTTGAACGCGTAGCATTACTTCTTTGAGGAATGCACAGTTCTGGGGTTATTCTATCCTTGGGTTTTTCCCTGGTGGCTGTGTTGCTGGTGCAGTTATTGCCAGATTTATACTTGCAACAAAGATTCCAGACAGCACAGGGTTAATCTGTTTTCCACCATTATTAGATGTGATTTTCTTTTAACATCAACTGCAGGGTGCAACACTCCTGTCAACCTGGGACATAGGCAGTGCAATTTTGAACCATGAATTTGAGTAGATCCATTCTCATGGTGGAGTGAATTTGCAGCTCTGAACAAGGTACTTTGTGTAAACCCCCCCCCCCTCCAGCTTTGTATTGCTGTACTCTACTAACTGTGCTATGACTTTGCCCTGACACATGAATACCCCAATTCAAGCAGGCAGTCCACTGTGAAATGTGATGGGTGAGTGGTCCCTTCCATTTAAACAAAAGGTATAACTTCCCTTTCAGACATCAGAAAAATATTGTCCTGACAACGTCATGCTGAGAAACATAATTTCTCTTTCTTGAAAAAGGAGAGCCTTCTTGTGTCATTTGGAAATGCAAACAAACAAACAAACCTCAAAACAAACAGTTTGTCAGGTGACTATAATGAAGAAAATCATCCACGTGGAATCAATCTTCAGTAAAATCCAGCAGGGCATTATTCAAGGCTAAAGAAACTTGAAATATTTCATGAAACAACATCTCATTGAAGACTGCAGGGAATGGGTCAGAAGAACCATAGCTAGTCCTGATGGAGGCAGACATGACCATTTAAACCTGACATCCCAGTCATTTAAAGGAGAATGGGTGAGTAGAATCCATATTTTTAGAGCAATACAGAGGCGGGTAGAGCTGAACTTTCCCTGAGCCAGCTTAAAGTCTCCGGTTTCCCATGCAAAACCTGACCAAAACCAGAACTACATGTCTTTAGACAACCCCTTGTGGCCTTAAAATTCCTTTTTGCCTTTGTGTATATATGTTTTAAGTACCATTTCCAAAGTTTTCTGAGATTTACAGTGTTGTCTCTTGGCAACTGAAACAGCAGAATCTGCTAATTTTATTAATTTCCAATGTCCAGATCTGGGTTTCACAGTGTCTCTGAAGTCAAAGCAGCAGAACTGGTAAAAAAAATTAAACATTTGGCTAGAAAAAGGCTGAAGCAGATTGCCAAAGGTCAACACTCCAGGCTCTGCATGTCTGTTTGTGCTGCAGTGGTCCAGAGACATGAGGCTTCTCTATGCAGGAGCTATGGAAGATTAATTGAGATCTTTTCCTCTGTTTTTACATCCAGTGTAGGATAATCCATAAATCTTTCCTGAGATTGACCTTCTGTGGTTGGGAAATCATGTTGTCCTGGAGGTAAGATTCCTTGAAGACAGAATGGGAAAATGTTGTTTGTCCAGCACTTTAAGGTTGAGGATAGATTATCATGTTTCAGAATTTAAGATGGTTATAATGTTAGATAGCTCTAGAAAAGTGTGTGTATAAGCTAAATGAAACCACCTGCCTATTTCTGAAAGCTTAAGGATGATTCACAAGTAACTTTCTCAAGAGTAGTTCTGGATGGGTTACCATGACATGCTGAGAGAGAGAAAAGAAGAAAAATCTTTGTCCAATGTCAGACTAGGATCTGGGAGACTTAAATCCCCACTGGAAGCTTGTTAAGTGACCTTGGGCCTACCATATACTCTTTGCCTGACCTACCTCACAAGGTTGTTATCAGGATAAAATGGAAGAGAGGAGAATGAGGTAAGCCACTTTAGGTTCTCACTGAGGAGAAACGCAGGATATACATGATCTCCATGGGTAGTTCTCTAAAGCAGTGGTCCCCAACCTTTTTATCACTGGGGACCGGTCAATGCTTGACAATTTTACTGAGGTCCGGGGGAGGGGTAGTCTTTTGCCGAGGGATGTCACCACCGCCGCCTGAGCCCCTGCTCCACTTGCTTTCTTGCCGGTACCCCTGACTTCCTGCCGCCCACTGGGGGGCGCTGCCAGCAGCAGCTGCGCAGTGCCACACCGAGGGGGAGCCCCAGTTATGGCAGCCGCTGGAGAGCACCAAAGGTAAACCGGTGGCAGAGTGGCAGGGCAGCCACCAAGGCAGCAGACAGGGAACAGGACGAGGAGGAGCTGCGGCCCGGTACCGACTGATCCACGGACCGGTACCGGTCTCCGGACCGGGGGTTGGGGACCACCGCTCTAAAGTATGCAGTCCAGTTCCTACTCCAGTTGCATACAGTTCAGTGTCTAGTTAGGGATGGGCACAAATAAGGAAAATATGGTTCATTGTGGTTTGTGCTGTGCCTGGTTCGTAAGCCATGAACTGTCATTAACCTTTTAGTGCCAAACCAACCAATTTGGTTTGGGAGGTTCATAACATGGTAGAATATCACCCCACCCCACCCAGGGTGCTAGAGACACTGATCTTACAAGGTATCCCCAGCTGATTACCTGCCCTCCAAGTTTAGCAAGGATTGGATTTACAAGGTCCAGATTACATTCCTCCCCAAGGTGCCCCCAGAAAGTGTTTTCTGGGGAAATCACAGGTGCAAGTTCAGGAGTGTGTGGAATGGATCCTGTGAAAGCTAGAGACATTACTAATATAAGGAGTGTTTTTCCCTTTTCCCACTCCCCTTTTGATATCCAACTACCTTTTTAATTTTTGGGCTTTGCTTAGTACCGTTGATTTATCTGGGGTATTTTTCTTTAACTCTTTCCCATGTCCTCCACTGCACAGGTGCTATCAGTTTGGTTGTAAGATATTCTTCAGAGTTTCTACCATCACTTGGTTATTCTTCTAGTATTGCACAGATGGGTACCTTCTCAACAGGTGAGGCTAGATCAGCGGTGTGAAACGTGGCCTGTGAGCCGGAATCAGCCCATCCAGAGCTCTTATCCAGTCTGCAAGCAACTGATTACCTTTATTGCCAGATGACAGAGACTATGCATTATGTCCCTGTACATTGTCCCAGTGCTAATGTACAATGGGCAGTGGAAATGGGAGGGAGGCATCAGGGAGATACAGTAAGTCAGTATGATAAGAATGTTGATGTTTCAAGCATGTTTGTATTTTGAATAAAAACAAAACAGTTAATTGGGTTTGCCTGCGTCCTTCATAAAGTTTATATCTTCCATACCAGGCATTGCATTTTATGGTGCCCATGGACTACCTAGCCAAGTGATGTTTATGCCAGACTTGGCCTCATAAAAATGAGTTTGACATCTTTGTTCTAGATGCTGATCCTGGTGGCAGGTAACCAGTGTATATTCCAAGGAACTCTTGAAATATTTTCCCAGCAAGGGAAGACACCATTTCCCCCCTCCCAATTGCCACAGGTGGCATTTAAATTTATTTATTTACAAAGAGGGTCAATAAAAATGTATCCCATATAAATCAGTTGTCCAGTTTCTCCTAAAGTTATCTACATATCCATATTCTTGTGATTTAAAGCCAGTTCATATTTTAGGATAAAAGGAAGGAGAGGAGACACTGCTTGTAAAGATATCTCCCAGCAGCCGTACTGGCTGCTGATTTCCAGATTCCCTTATATATGGAGAATGTTTCTTTTGTTCCATGTGAGTTTCCATTTATCTGTAATGATTTCTTGCAAATGACCCGTTTTTCAAATGATCTTTTAAAACTTGTATTTATTACTTTTTCTTACTCTTATATTGACTACCACAGGCTCAAATAATTTCTTCAGTAAACTTCAAAAAATGCTCTGGGTATCAGGTGAACTAGACATGTGTAAACTGTCAGTATAAATACTTAGCACACCGAATATATCTTTCAGCTTAGAGCAGGAGAAAACAATATGTACAAAACTAGCAAAACTCTATCCTAGTTTGCACAGAAACAAATAATATTATCCTTATATCCTACACCTCTGACCACTCCTTAAGCATAAACAAAATTTCTTCAGTTTGAAGAATATGATTGGACACAAGATGACAGCTGATTTACACTGCCCAACTACAGTATGTATTGAAAAGTAAAAGAATCCCCTGCTAGAAAAAAAATAATTGAAATAAGGTGTTATGTGCTGCCCTCCAGTGTTAACATGAATTCATTCCCAAAGGTACAGGAGATCACTCTGAATTTTTAAAAGAAATGTTTTTGAATGGGAGAGGGGGAAATCTTGATTCAAAAAGTTAAAAATATTAAGATTTTATGTACAGTTTATTAGACTACTCAACATGTTTCTTAGTTCTACCTGTCCCAGTCACTAAAGCAAATATTGCTTGGACCTCTAAATGGCCAGGGACTTCATAAGTAGCCCCTTTGGAACACCAACAGTGCTTTCTGCTGGACCTTGGAAAAGGCATCCAGCTTCACAGAACATAGTTTTAGGAGGAGGAAGTATGACTTATATGAATGAAAGAACATTCTAGATACAGTAGTTTGAAACCACCTCAATTATCTTTGGACTGAGATGTTAGAAGCAGCTAGTGATTTGATAGTGTGTTTCTTAAAATAGAGAAGTTATGAAGGTTGGGGAAAAATACAAGGTACTTACTGCTGTGCATTAACATTTTGGCAACTTAACCCATTAACATTTTTCTCTCTGTATTGTTCCAATTTTAGTATATGTGCTTCTGAAGCGACCACAGCCCATTAAAATTCTTGATTGACATCAAGGGTGGACTCGCTGGCACACGCGCACACACACGCACCAAAGCTTCTTCAGATTGGAAAAATGATATAGGAGAGAAGGCAGGAGAAGAAGGAGCCCTTCTTCTCCTCTACACCACTGTGGTCCCAAACAAGTATTCTTGTTTTGTAGGAACTCATTCCTTCAAAATAGTGTATCGTGTAGTTTGGCCCTGTGTCTCTTTTTCCAGTGGTGCCCATTGCATACCCAATTGTCTGCAACTGCAAGGACATGTCAGTGGTGGCAAAGGAGACATACTGTCCAGAGGAAGGGTCTGGGGGAGCACAACTACTTCCTCCCTCCTGTTTGCAGGTGCCAGCATGCCCCGCTTGGCCTGCAAGCCCCTCAAATCCTGGGTTAGCTCATCTCTTCTGCTAGCAAGAGTATTTTCCTTCAGAAAAATTCTGGCCTTTTAGCTGAGGGCCTCACATGGTCACCAACACATAGATCTAATATAGGTGAGACTGTAGCCAGGCTTTGATGCTCCTCTGCTATCTCTAACTGGGCTACTGAAGGGTGCTGGTACCCAGCATGAACTGGGTTATAAATCAAAGTCAACTTCTCTCTGTGCAACTGGCTCAAGGGGATTACTTAATACAGGCTGGCTATGTGGCACCAGAGTACCTCTGGACAAAGGCCATCTGGGAGGCAGCCACTGGTTGTTGCTAAGTGGTCTCTTCCCCTGACTGATGTTGGTCATTGAGGCCACCATGCTGTGACTTGCATGACGTGTGTGAAAAGCACAACCAAAACCATAGCTCTGAATGACTTCGCCTTCATATAGTCCATGGCAAAGGGAGATCACCACGCTCCTCCTCATTTTCATGCAACAAGGGATTATGTAATTGAGGAAATGGAGAAGCCTACAAAACCCAGAGTTCTCAGGCAGGGAGAATTGCCTACTGTACAAAGTGATCATCTTACCAGTCAGGTGAGACAGCTTCTGCTCTGCCTGCTTTTGCTGACTCCCTGGTATACTAGTGTCATCACCAGACATCTCCACTTGAGTTGTTTGGCATCCCTTGCAAACTGGAGAGCCAGTGGGGGCATTGGAGAGAACCCCCTCTTTACAAATTGGTGGCTGTACAGCAATTCCATGAGCAACACTTTTCTTGTGAAGAAGCACCACCTTAAACTCTCTTGTGTTGAGATCGCCAAGGTAGGTCCCACAGCTATGGTTGCCAGGCTCTTGCTATGGTGGGCGGCTACCTTCCAGTTGTCTCTGCTGTCTGTAGCCTCTTCAAGTGGCAGTCAGAGAAAAATATTTTTTAAACTTGCTGCTACCCTTTGTGTGGTACATAACTTCCATGTACAACCTAGAAGTGACAATGTGCAGCTCTCCTTCCAAAGGAAATAGGGCATGGTTCACTGATGCTGACTGACCACTGCAGGCACAGGAACCCTCTTCTCATGACCACTATAGCCAGCTCAATGACTTGGAAACCTCAGGGGAAGAGCCAAGCCCACCGGCTGAGGAAGGCTAGCAGGTCCAGGGAGGGCCTAACATGGCAGAGATGCCAGCGGATGGTGAGCCAGCGGTTCCAGAGGCAACCCTGTTAGAGCCTGCAAGACAGTCCTCTTCCACACCAGCTCCTAAGATTGCCACCAGGCTTCCATGGAACCGGTCTTGAACCTGGGCCCATAGCTCCCTAGGACCCGTTCCCACTCTGCAGCAGTGGTGGGAGAAGATGGCCAAGGCAAAGGCAGTCCAAAGGAAGCAAAGTGCCAGATCAGCTGTGCACAGCCCATCCCAGAGCCCTGCAATGAGAGTGATGCATCTTTGTGGGATCTTGGCCAAAGCACAGTGGAACTGTAACACCTGCCAGCAGCACTTCTGAGCCTCGTTATCTCCCAGCCTATTAATTTTTTTATTTATAATTAGACTTATTGACTGCTGCTTTCTGGCCAGCTGGCTCATGGCAGTTCACAAGAAGATAATAACACCAGAATGAAATCACAACAAATCAGTAAAAAACTAACACCCCCGGTAACCCCAACCAATTACCCCACCAGTAACCCCATTTGGCTCTACCAATTAGCCTGGCTCCAAGCCTCAGTGTGTAGATGTGTTTTTTTTTAAAACTGAGGTTTAAAGATTAAAACATTTGGAGGATGAACCATATAGATGTTTCTTGCCCTGGGCTCAACCAAATGCCTGGTGGAAGAGCTCCGTCTTGCAGGCCCTGTAGAACTGTGGTAGCTCTGGCAGGGCCCTCAGTTCCTCTGGGAGCTCATTCTACCAGGTAGAGGCCAGGACCAAAAAGTCCCTGGCCCTGTTTGAAGCCAGACATGCTTCACATGGGCCAGGGATCACCAGTCTGTTAGAATAGCAGCCTCTTGAAAAATGACCTGATGGGGCCTCTATTTTACAGTAGACCTGGGTACTTCTGGGCAGCTCTTCTCATGACCCCCATAGCTTAGTGGGGGGGGGGAGAAACCCTCCCCACTAACTACTGTTCTGTTTACCAACTCCAGAGGCCTCTTCTTGCTCAGAAACCCTCTGACTAAACTATTAAAAATTAAATTATTGTTATAATTAATAGTTAATTGTAAAGTAATTTAATTTTTGTTTCAATTTGATGCCAGTTACATTGTAATTTGATTCTAAATTAGCTTTCTAATAGCAATTGCAAAATAGTTTTTAAAAAACACACAATTAGCCTAACAAAAGCCTAAAAATTAGGCGTATACATAATGACAGATCGGAGCCAAAGATATGCATAGATATTGCTGTTTTGTGTCATTACAAGACATTCTGGAACAGTATTAGGAATCCAGGATTCTTAGTGAAATGAAACTACTCTCCCTGAAGAAATCTGCATTATCTTCAGTTTTGGGTGCTGCAACCATCCTTGATCTGACTGATTTCTTGAGCAATAGCATTTCTCTCTTCCAGTCAGATCCTTGCAAGAGAGGAGAATTTCCTTTAGAGACACCTTTAGAGACAGGCCTCAGAGGGATACAGTTCTCTTTCCCTCTCTTCTTTGAGGAAGCAGAGCCCTTTTGTTGTTTTGTGGCTGGATAAAGAGAGAGCTGGGACAGGGTGTACCAAAATAAATGGTAAGAATGCCATTGAAATAGTGGGAGCCAGGAATGCCCATTGACTTACATGGGATCCAATGAAATGCTTTACCGCATACAAAAAACTGCATTAAAAATGCAGAATGGAGTTAGAGTGACCTGTTCTGGGCCTAGAATGACTGTGGAATGACAGTATCTGGGCCCACATAGACTGCTCTGGGAATGGAATGACAGTCACCAGAGTGATGGTCAATGGAGGTAGCATAAGTGTGATGTGATGGGAATGACAGTATCCAGAGTGTAAAGAAGGCTCCTGGGACTCCTGGAATTGGTCATCTGGAACTGAGGCTATAATTCAAATCCCAGAGCATTTTATCTGAGCCCAGGGACTGTCATTCCACTCTGGACAGTGTCACTCCAGGGCCAGAACTGGTTTCTTGTAATCTATTCCATTTGTTCATGTCAGATTTTCCATGCTATAACATTTCAATGATGTCTATGCAAGTCAATAGGCATTCTTGGCTCCCACAATATCTAGCAGGCCTTTGGACCTCTTCCATTATTCCCCATAGTTCATCCACACCAAAACTAAAGGGAACCCATCAGTAAAAAACAGATTAAAGAATCAGCTTCCCTGTCTTCCCCAGCAAATCCACAAAAACAAAGACCTAACTACATCCCTGGGGAAATCCCTGTAAACCCCTATGGGTCTCACAATCCTGGTTCAGGAGGAGCTGCCAGAATGGAGAGGAAAGTGAGGAAACTGTGCTGTCAGACATAAGCCATTGATGTTAAGCACCTTAAGCAGATATATCTCTTGCGATTTGCAGTCCTCCCACTCTTGCCTCCAAGCATCGAGAATACCCAGCATCACTGCCACAAACATAGTGTCTGTCATGCCCACACCAGCTGCACCTCCAGCTGAACTAAAGGGTGCTCTGAAGGCCGTGGTTGACAGGGGCATTGTGGTTCTGGCTAATTTTTTTTCAGTTCCCTTCTTAACAATCCCCAGCAGAGCATTTGCCTTTTTTATTGCAGTCTCACACTAAGTTGACATCTTCAGTGAGTCATCTACCATGACTCCAAAATCCCTCTCCTGGTCAGTTACTGCCAGTTCAGACCCCAGCAAAGAATATTTAGAGTTAGGTTTTTTTGCTCCAATGTGTGTTACTTTGCACTTGCCAAGCCTCATTTGCCATGTTGATACCCATTTGCCCAGCCTCAACAGATCCCTCTGGAGCAGCTCACAATCCTCCTACTAACCAGCAGTGACCCATCACCCTACGTAGGGTGACCCATCAAGCTAGCCTGGTCCATCCAGCCAGGACACTTAGGTAAGGAATTATATTATGCATTCTTATGTAAGGAATTGTATGTAGTGAGGAATTATATGATGATAGTAAGGAATTATATGATGCATTCTTACTCCAGGTGGCGCTATTGAACCACTTTCATGCTTAACCCTGTCATTGTATTCCACCTTCTGTAGAGCACATACATAACTAGCCAGTGTGTGAGGCTTATAGAGCAGAGGATCTAATGTCTGAAAGACAAGCAAATGCTCAAGTACGGGGTACAAATGTTTAGCTTCAGACATGGAGTGGGAAACCTGTGTTCAAACCCCAAGACCCCTGATGCACTCGTTGGATAATGCACTTTCAATGTGATTTTGCTGCTGGATTTTCCTGTGTGGAACAGGATAATCGACTTCTAAAGTGTATGGAAAGTGCATATCCAATGTGTGCATAATAGGCTCCAATTTGCCATAAAGCTGCTTAGGTTACCTTGGACTTGTTCTTTCTCAGCCTAATTCACAGGGCTGGATGAAATGTAATAATAGTTGTTTGTCTGAGATGAAAATTTCTCAGTGTGACATCAAGGCTCTTCTTCATATGGAAGGTGACCACCTGAAGCTGGAAACATCACCCGTGTTATCTGAAGTAAGCAGTAGGTGCTCCAAGTCTTTCCAAGTGTGTCAGAAAAAGCTTTCTCACTTGAAAAGACACCATGGTGCACTTTCAGGAAGAGGTGCTGTGAATCACTTCTGCCAGATTGACAATAATTAAGAAAATCTGGTTATATTGATAGATGCTTGATATGGGCCAATAGTGCACTGGTGGGAGGGTTAAAGAAATAATTGCTCTGTATTACAATACTACCTGAGAGGTTTCCCTAAGGTTATCCTTAGCTATGTGCTGCTTTAAAACCTACAATCCCACAACTTCTGGTTGATATTTACCTCAGTGATGTTGTGCCTGGTGTTCTCCCCAAATTGCAATCCCATATCAGCTCTCATGGAGAAAATGGCTGCTTGAGAAGGAAAATTCTATGGAATAGCTTTAGGGTTGCCAATCCAGGACTGGCAACTGGTAGGAGGGTTGAGGATGGGGACATGGATGGGAGCATCATTATCATGAACATGATGACATCACTTCTGGGGGAAAACTCTTAAGTGACAGCAACAGCTCTAGGAATCACCAGGAACATTCTGGTTAGTTTCCAGTGACTCTCACAACTCTCACCATCACTTCCAGGTTTTCACTGGAAGCAATGTCATCACACTTGTGACACTGGTGAGTTTGTTTTAATTTTTTCCCTGCTGCCAAGGCTCAGAGCAGGGGAGTCCCCTTCTTAGCCAAGGGCTTGGCAGGCCTGTATACTTTAACTTCTAGGTGAAATACCTCAAAAAAGTCTATTCTCTACAGACACCACCCCCAAATCTGCAGGAATTTTCCAGTCCAGAGTCAGCAACCCTAGCTTATCTTCAGGCCCAGGTTTTGCCCCCTTTAACATTTTTTTGAGATGTTCTTGCTGACAACTCTGGTGCAGTGGGGTGTAAAATGCTGCAATCACTCAGGAAGTAGAAGAAAAAGAAGAGTTGGTTCTTATATGCTGCTTTTCTCTACCCGAAGGAGGCTCAAAGCGGCTTACAGTCGCCTCCCCTTTCCTCTCCCCACAACAGACACCCTGTGAGGTGGGTGAGGCTGAGAGAGCCCTCATATTACTGCTCAGTCAGAACAGTTTTATCAGTGCCGTGGTGAGCCCAAGGACACCCAGCTGGCTGCATGTAGGGGAGTGCAGAATCGAACCCAGCATGCCAGATTAGAAGTCCGCACTCCTAACCACTACACCAAACTGGCTCTCACCAAACTGGAAGATGATCTTTAAGTAAACATAGTATAACTTTATTCGTTGTGAACAAAGAAAGTAACACAAGGCCTAACAAGAGTCCTTCATAGCAGTTTATCTAGCCACCTTGTTTTGAGCTCTAAATAAAAGCTGGTCTGGAGTTTATTTATTCAAAAGAAGTTTCTGCTGCCTTTGTACTTAGTCAGGATCTCCAAGGTGGCAAACATAAAAAGAGTAGAACACTTGAACAATTAATAACATAATTAAAAATTATAAATAAAAACACACAAACAACACCAGAACCAGAGAGGAGGACCAAAAACTGTTATTAGAAGTATGCCAAATGAAACCTACTGGCAGAAGGCACCAACAGAGGGACACAGACAGATCTTCCCAGTGTGGGAGTTCCAAAACTTTGGTACCATGACCGAGGAAGCCCTTTCTTGATTTGCCACCTCAGATGGTGGGGACAAGCAAACCTCTGAAGGTGACTGGGTGATTGGGTGATTTCATAATGAAGAAGGTGGTCCTTAAGGTATGTCGGTTCCAAGTCACTGCTCCAGGTTTTGGTACTCTGAAACTATACTGAAACATGAACTGAGTTTCAATATTACAAACTGTATGTGGGAAATTGTGACCACTCCTGTG
Source organism: Paroedura picta (assembly GCF_049243985.1). Classification (NCBI taxonomy): domain Eukaryota; kingdom Metazoa; phylum Chordata; class Lepidosauria; order Squamata; family Gekkonidae; genus Paroedura; species Paroedura picta. The sequence continues at coordinate 72,031,854 of NC_135375.1, read as the reverse complement.
GGGTTGGGAGTGACTAGCTCCTGGAAATGCATCATATCATTGCATGCTTTTAATATTCTCCAAGTAAAAGAAACAATTTGAGCAATCTCTTACTTTGCTCATTCTTCCCTTTAACAAAACAACAACAACAAAAAGCTAGTAAAGTTTGGTTTTGTTTCTGATGAGGACTAAGATGCTACTGACTAATTAGATCTATTCTTCCTTACTGAATTTACATTGACTAGGATTATATAAACTTTGAGGGGTGTGGTAATTTAAATAAACCCATAAGGTACTGGAGGATTCAATGTTATTTTGTGCAATTCTATTTACAATTATGTTTCATAGTCAGTGGATGTGTGTGTGTGTAAGAGAGAGAGAGAGAACAAAGTTATCAACTCATTGTATACTACACAAGATTGCAGATGTTGCTTTAGAAACTCTTGTCAAGTATAACTATTGGGATATATAAAATTATTGCTGTCAGCTGTAGTTTGGATGCCATTTTGGATGTATATGCATGAGAAAATACTAGACAGTCCACGTGGCTGTATTTCAAATAATTAAAAGCATACAGCTGCAATAAATTTTTTTCCTAGTGATTGATGAAAAACTGCCAAAAAACAATTTCACAGGACTACAATTCCCACCAGATTATAAATAGTCACTTCTCACAAAGAATTATTGGCAGTGTGTTTAGTATACACAAAGTTCATCTGGATAAATATGAGAACCATGTAATGCAGGATGGAGCATAAACAGAAAGTATGATGCAGTCAAGTCATTCAAGATAAGTGGAGCTTTTCCCTTCATGAAGCTTTGCTTCAGCAAAAACCACTTTTCTCTCATGGACTGCATTTGCTTCACCACAACTAATGTTTCAAGCACCATGTGTGAGCTGCCCCAGATCCTACTTAAACATCTTCCAAACACATAAGCAGTCTGTTAGAAGCAAGTTGCAGTATCACCTTAAGCAAAGCTACACCCTTGGAAGTCTACTGAAGTCAATGAATTTAGAAGGGTACAAGTGTCAACATGTGATACTTGCAGGGAAGAACCCCTCCACTTTTGCCTTTATTGCCCTCCGCCATCACCGCAGCCAGGCCCAGTGTGGCTTTCAGACTCCACTGCAAGGCCCGTTGAGGCTTCTCCTGTCCTGTCATCCAGGACCATGGCTGTGAGCTCAGCATGGCTCCCAGCAGCTGGGTCTGCCAAGGCTGGCAAGTCCCATGTGAGCACTGGCTCTGCTGTCAGCCCCACTGAACCTTCCTCCCTACCATCAATGAGGAAGATGGTGGTATCCCATAACCTAGGCCAGCTGATTTGTCCCACAAAGATCACTGACACTGGCAAGCCCCACAAATGTGCATATGCATAGGCAACACAATATTTTAACCCTCCAATGTCCTTTTTTAATATTCAGATTTTGTATGTAAATCTGAAGAGTACTCCAAGTATGCTGAACTCTCTCTTTTGGTTAAATATGGCTCTGATTTAGATATTCACGGATGGGTCCATACTTTGCTATTCAATATACTGGTAACTGCTCAGGCTGGAATTGTTTGTTTGTTTTAACTGTCACATTGTTTAGTTTTCACAGCACAAGACTTGAAATATTTTGTTGATTTTAAGTATAATAGCTATGTACATCTTGGATTTAGAAGATTTTAATAAACTTTTTAGTGTATTCCTATTAGGCATAAAAGTTCATGAATAGCTTGAAGTCATTCAATATATCTTGTCAGTTAAGGATGGCCCCACAGCAGTGAACAGCCACAAAATAGACAGTGCAATTCAATGCATGGATTCAATTAAACTGGAGACACTTTGCATAAATTGCCCCGGCAGTCACCTAATGCTACCATGTATTATTACTGTTAGCATTGGTCTAGTGCAGGCGTGACCAAACTGTGGCTCTCCAGATCTACTGCCATCATGGTGAAAAGAGAATTACCATCTGAAAAAGAACAAAAAAATCACTCCACCCCCTCCAATTTAGAAAACCATAATTCCATCCACACTGGTTAAACTCTTGAACTGTGACAGTGTTTACATAGTAAATTGTAGTGAAAACCAAGCAAATGTTACTACAGAACCTTTCACACAGATTAGTGGCTGAATCATAGTCACATGAAATTCTGCTAGGGTGGGTCTGGCACTAGCAGTATGCTTGAACTGCTTTCAGTATTTTGCTGGATAGACTACAACACATATTAAAAACTGATTTGGGTCCTTTGGCTAGTCACAGTCCTAACAGAAATGTTCTCACAGAGCAGCCCTGTCAAGAGCTCTCTCTCAGCCCCACATACCTCACAGGGTATCTGTTGTGGGGAGAGGAAGGAAAGGTGATTGTAAGCCAATTTGAGACTCCTTTAACGGGGTATAAAAATCAACTCTTCTTATTTCAACTGAATTGAAATAAACATTGCAGTCCCTTTATGGACTGAATGAGAAAATGACATATGGGTCAGCCATGTGAATTGAGTATACTGAGCATAAAGATCTGCTGTAGATAGCGAATTGTTTGAAGAAAATCCAGAGTTTTTCATGTTCACATGGACACGTGAAACTGCCTGATACTGAATCAGACCACTACAGTCAGTACTGTCTACCCAGACTGGCAGTGGCTCTCCATGGTCTCAGGCAGAGGTCTTCCATATAATCTACTGCCAGGTCTTTTCCAAAAGAGATGCTGGGAATTGAACCTAGAACCTTCTGCTTGTGCTCTGCCACTGAGTCCCAGCTGTCCCAGCAATTGTGCTTGGCTAGTCCATAAGATCGTTTTGCAGCATGCATGTTGCACCCTTCCTGAAATAAAAGTTTGCATGGCTTCAAGTGTGCTATAGTAATTGGCATCCAAATATTGCATTATGATTTGATAGAACTCTCGGCAGAAGTTTAAAACCAGAAATACCATAAGACAATAAAAATAAGTCACTTAAAACTATTGCAGAACAGCAGTCAGCATTCTTTCCATTCCCAAATGCTATCCCATGCTCTTATATCTGTGGTGCTGGGAGGGGGGGGAGGGGAAGGCTCCTGGATGTTCTTTTTCGCCTGCCCTCAGTTGAATGCCTGGTGGAAGAGCTGTTTTGTAGGCAATGTGGAACCCAGTAGGCTCTGACAGGGCCCATGTCTCCTTTGGAAGTTCATTCTACCAGGTGGGGGCACGCCAAAATCTCTGGAGGTTGCTGGGTAGCCTCCGAGTACAAAGTACTATCTTTTAGTGTAACCATTCTCATGGGTTTGGTTATGAAGACAAAATGGGATAATGTCTGGCCATCCTACCATGAGTTCCCTCAGAGGAAGGATCATAAGCAAAAAGAATAAAAAGTCTCTGTCAGTATTAGGCCCTACTGTTCTGTACGGACCTAAGTGAACTATGACTGCCACACATACCTTTCAATATAGAGAAAAGGAAGTATTATTTACTTTAAGATGATGTGTTGGGGGGAGGTGAAGGGTGGCAAGGGAGCAGTGCAGTGGTCAGAGTGAAAAACTAGGATATGGGGGACCCAGGTTTAAATCCCCACGCAATCCTAGGAATGATGTTTCCAGGGTTCAGGAGGCAGAGTAAGTTACTTATACATCTTGACTATAATAACTAGCTCTTCCTGGCAACTAACAAGAAAATTGTTTCAAAGTATCTGAAGAAGTATGCACACACACAAAAGCTTACACGCAAGATTAAACATTGTTGGTCTTAAAGGTGCCACTGGACTCAAACTCTGTTGCTTTCAAACAGCAGCTCTCCAGATGTCCATGGACAACAATTCCCATGAGCCCCTGCCAGCGAATGCTGGCAGGGGCTCATGGGAATTGTAGTCCATGGACATCTGGTGGGCCACAGTTTGACTACCCTTGAGGCTACCCACCTGAATCTATATGCATGAGATTGGACTGCAGATCCAATGTAAATGTTAAAACAAACAACTCCTCAACATCACTTCATTTTTATAATATTTTTATTTTAAAATGTCACTCTGGAAGCCCAGCTGGCATCAAAAGCTAAAATGAGATAAAATTAAATAAAGCCAGAACCACAGGAAAACATTCAGATGTGGGATACTGTGCATAAAAGTTTATGCTGGAATTTATGCTATTTTATTAATAGTTGAGGCAGACTTACTGGTCTTCAAAATCACAAATATTGTTTTTGTTCTCTTGTTTTACCATAATGGTCTGAGCAGGTGAAGAAAAGGATACCCTCCCCTCCCACCCTGGGCTTGTGAATGTTTGCTCCTGTTCTTCCAACCCTCTCTCAGTTTATCCAAGTGGCAATCCCAGAAGGCTGCCTGTAAAGCTCTAGAAAGGGCTGGGCAGTTTGTAGGAAATAGAAAGCTGCTGGAGACCTGACAGTACATGATCCCCTGGAACAAATGTGTTTGAACACAACACACACAGAGACAGACCCTCCGCTTCTCGTTACATCTCTGGCAGCAGACAACAATCCTCGGCTTCTCTTTCCAGGGTTATTATTGGTCGGGAGTGGGGGGGGGGGAGGGAGCTGCCGCTGGGCCCCGGCCATGAAGCTTTGGCAGCGCCCTCGTGTCCTTGTTCAAAAAGGGCAGGCGGGCTGCTCCAGCGAGCAGCGGGGCGAGGCTGACAAGAGAGCAGCTGCCGAAGTTCCCCGGCAGAAAGCCGCCCCTTCCCCTCGGCCGGCCGTGTGGGCGTGATGCAGAGCGCTTAGGAGCCGCGGCTTGCCAGCGGGGCAGAAAGGCGGCGGCGGCGTCGACGTGGGGCTGGAGCTCCCGGGCGGCTCCCGTGCGCGCGGGCTGGGGCTGGGGCTGGGCCGCGGGGCCAGGGGCAGGGTGGGCGAGGCCGGCGTCGGGGGCGCAGCGCCATGGAGGGGAGTCCTATCCCGGTGCTCACCGTGCAGACCGTCCCGTGCGAGGACCAGCGGCCGACGGGCGGCGGGGGGCTGAGGAGGCCCACGGCGGTCTTCGAGAGCCAGAGGAACTACCTGCCCAACTTCGTCCAGAGCGTGCTCTCGTCCATCGACCTGCGCGACCGCCAGGGCTGCACCATGGTGGTGGGCAGCGACGGCAGGTACTTCAGCAAGACGGCCATCGAGGTGGTGGTGCAGATGGCGGCGGCCAACGGGGTAAGGCAGCGGCCCCCTCGCCGACGGGGTCGTTTGGGGAGTGGGGGGGGGCAATGCATGAATGGGCGGTGGCGGTTGATCTGGAACAGCTGTGCGATCCTAAACAGTCCAATGAAGTCAGTGGGTTTTTGAAAGTTAAACTCTGTCTAGGATGGCACTGTGAATCAAGCAAAAGTGCTTTGATGTTTTAAAAAATATTATTTTAAATCTTGACCTTCCTCCTGGTAGTTTAAGGTTTCTCCTCTCCTTCATTTTTCCTCACAATAACCCTGTGAGGTAGATGGCTGTGGCTAGTCCAAGGTAACCCAATAGACATTTTGGCTGAGCTGGTATTTGAGCCATCTCTAACTGTGCTAGCTCGTCTGTACATGCCGCTTTTGTTTATGCTAAGATGATCCCTGATGTGTCCTATGTTACACCCTTATCCCCCCTACTCATCAAGTGCCATCTGTCCTGCACATTAGTGACAATATATTTATGTATCACATTCTCCACAACAATTCTGTGTGGTTTACAATAATCATAGCTGTTAAAATGGGGGGAAATGAAGTAAAAAAAACCCCAAAGTATAAATGTCAGACTAATTGTATACTAAAAATAAGTGACGGTAATTGAAATCAGATTGAATTACTGTATTTTATTATTATTATTATTAATAAATAATTATTACTTCCCACCTTTTTATAACCATCCTACTACAGACATACCACTCTGGCTTACTTCAATCCCCAAGCAAATGTATTTGATGTTAGTATGATAGAGCAGTTATGACGCTAGACAAAAACAGTAAATACAAACTGCTCCTTTCTGAATGCTGATTGGCATGATCTAAATATTTTGATGTATATATTTAATGTCTTGGTACGTGTTTCTCAACACATAATTCCAAGGCAGAAGTTTTAGAAGCACTATGGATCCTACTCCTATATCCCTCTTCTACTGAGCAAAGTTTATTAATTTTAATTTTTTATTACATATTTACACCCCCACATATCTATCCTGCTTAGGTTGATCCTAGAGGGATCTTCCAACTTGTATTAAGTTAACATTCTATTATGTGGTAGGAAGACTCACTAACGCTGAAGAAAGGCTACTTTGGAGTATGGTTAGGTCCACCCCGCTATCTTCAAAATATAGTTTTTCTCCCACTAGCTAAAAACAATGTTAAAATAATATTTGATATCAAAATCTCTGTATTTCTTATTGTTTCATATTTAATTATTTACAACCTCTGCATAACCAAGAACAGTTGCTAAGAAAAAAATACAGCTATTCTGCCAACAGAGCAAAGGTTGAAATGTTCCACTATATCAGTGGTTCTCAACCTTCCTAATGCCATGACCCTTTAATACAGTTCCTCATGTTGTGGTGACCCCCAACCATAAAATTATGCACGTGTTCTTTCACAGAAATTAAACTGAAACTGACCAATGGCATGAAGATTCACTGGTCATGATTGTATATGATTTGTTCCCCCCCCCCATGGTTTCTCAGTTCAGTTCTGCCTCTTGTCCCACCATGCTGATCTTGCTCTTTTCTTCTGCTCCAGACAGACCAACGCTCTATCTCAATCTACCCTGCAAGGCTGTTGTGTGGATGGCACTCCCCCGGCCAAGCTGCTTGCCCTGCCACAACCCCTGTGAAAGGGTCATTTGACCCCACAAAGGGGTCCCAATCCCCAGGTTGAGAACCACTGCACTATATAGTATAAATCCAGTGTGTTCACCAACAAAGTCCCAACATGCATGAGGTGGCAGTTATGTTTTAATCCCTCTCATTTCTTCTATTTGTTTCATATGCCTTATTATTGTTTTTCTGGTAGTATTACTCAGTGTATCAATTAACACTGCAGCCCTTTGCAGAGGTAAAATCAATGGATTTTGACCAGAGTAACCGTGCATTGGATTGCATATCTTGATTGGAATGGCTAGTTTACCATTCATTAGGTTTTATTTGATTTGTCTTCTTCCACAATGACTCACATGTGCATTCTTTACTCCTCTTATCTGCATGACCATACACTGTAATTTCTTTTATCATATAGACTGCAAAATATACTATCGGTTATATTTCTGAATTTGTATCCCCATGATTTTGTAGTAGCAATGAGTATTTGGAGCTTTGTATCTCGTGAAAGATTGTAGGTTCTAACACTGCACCTTCTATCTCTTTTTCTGATAGTCCCTCTCTCTCTCACTCATATCTAAAAAGCAGTACAAGGTAGGCAAACAGATTCGTATGCTATATATTATGATTTTTCCATTTATTTAGTATTCCTCCAAAAAGCACCCAAGGCTGGAATCTATTTTATAATCTTTCTAAAGACCATATTGTGTGTGGGGGAATATCAGATTTATCTGAGCCTGTGCTTGGATTCCAAAACAAATTAATGTAATAGTCTGGCAACAAATGTGCGTTGGAAAGGAAATATATATTGTTGGCTGCAAAGTATGTTCCACTCAGATGGTGTCTGATATCTTTAGACTGCAGTACTTTGGCCGATTCGTTATCTTGTTCTGGATGGAGAGATGAATGCTTAGTGGTCATATGTACTTGCTAATAAAAACAAGAAACCGGATTTGTTTATGTGTATCTTGGGAATGAACAATTTAGAGAATTAAATATCCTGTTTTGATTCAAGTATGTTCAATGTATTTTCTCTGCTGTGAACTAGTTTAAGAATTTTATCATGTCTTGAAACTCAGTTAAAATAAAGCATTCCTGTAGACAATCAAGCTACCACAGTAAAATATTAAAATAGCATCCTTTCCCCTTTTTGCATTGATTGGGATTCTGGGTAATTGGCTTCCACTGCCTCATACTTCCCACCAGAGACTTGTTGACCCTCTGCCAAACTTTGTTCCCAGTGACCTCAGCTGTGCCAGCTGGTTACTTATAGCCGGAGTCCCAAGAATTTTTCTTCTCATGCCAGAAGCCTCAGCCCACCTGGATCAAACATTGGCAATTGTTTTTGGTCGATTAAGGTACATCTGGTTTTAGTTTCCAGGATGACAATCTGTTTAAATAGGAATAAACTGAAATAGGTATGGGAGACAGTCTGTTGCAGAGAGGAAGGCACAAGTAGAACAAATGAAATCTGGAGGAATGTCCATGTTGAAGTGACCTTATCCATGAAGTTTTACATAGGGCTGCCATGTTATAAGAAGTCTGGACTGGGAACCAGTGAGATTCTGACAGTGTTTTGGAGAAACAGAGAAAGATGGGCAAGTCCCATAGTTCCCTGGTCTTTATGTTTGGAAGTCGACCTGAGAGCCTTAGTTATGATGAGCTGTCACTGCTGATCTACACTGTGGTCTTGGGCCTGGGATAAACAGATCACTTCACTGTCCTCTTTTATTTAACCATTTCTTCTTATATTAGATTCTAGACCTTTTATTGACACCACACCATTTCATAGCACCAGATGCAAGTGGACCAAACTGGACCAGTAAAACTACTGCTCCTCTACAAGGAACTGCCTTGTGTAATATGAAAGTCACCCCACTTGTCAACATAATTCATGATGATGGATGGGTTTCATGTGTACCAATACACTTCCCAAGTGGTGCCTGTGCTGCTGGTACAGAACTGACCAATATTTACTTGATTTAGATTTGACAGAAAGGAGATCCATGAGGATTTTCAGGGGAAGAGAAATCCCATTTCTGTCCCAACTCCCTTGGTCTACATTGCTGCTTCTTTACTCTTCCTTCTCTGTGCCTGCCTGTTCTTCCCACCCACCCCTATCCCCTCCCTTTTACCTCTTCAGTCTTACCCTGCGTATAAGAGGGATTTTGTATGGCATGGATTTGGATTGCCATGGCAAAATAATTTATTGTTTTTTAAATTGGTGATGTCTGTATAGGTGCAGACCCCTATGCATGCACAGACATTGGGGGGGGGGGGAACACGTGAAGTTTTTTAACAAGTTGGATTTTTATGCAAACCTAAGGTTTTTCTAACTCCCAGGTGGGACTGTTGTATGTATTATTTGAGCTTCATGGAATCCATACTTGGCTATTAGATATAAGAATCTGTCATTTTTATAATTTTCCTTTCCATATCTAGCCTATTCTTGTCCTTGCTCTTGTGTTGCTTCTGCTTTGTAGCATTGTGCCTCTCAGTTCTGATGATGTGTTAAGTGTATTCTGGTGTATTCTGACTGTTAAGAATAAGAAAGCAAAGATGGGACAGTGCTTGACATTATCTGCTTAATTCTGTGATAGTATAGCTTAGTGTACTGAAACGTATGAGAGATTATGAAACTGAATTTTTCACATACAAAAAATTAAGCAACTCAGTAGTATAGAACGGTGGTCCCCAACCACCGGGCCACGGCCCGGTACTGGGCCATGGAGGCCTCGGTACCGAGCCGTGGGGGGGGGGCATGGAGGCGCCCGAGCGACCCGGTGACTGGGCAAATGGGGGGGAGGCCCGAGCGAGCTGGCAAGAGAGCAGGCGACCCAGCGAGCTAGCAAGCGGGTGACCCAGCAAGCAGGCAAGCTTGGGGGGAGGCACCAGCGAGCTGGTGCCCACAAATGCGCAAGCGCATTTGCAGGCTCTAATGAGCCCGTGCCTCCCCCCCCCCCAGCTCGCTTGCTCACCCGCCAGAGGGAGGCGTGCCTGCTGGTTTATTCATTGAACATGCTGTATTTAAACAGTATCTTGTTATGTTTTTGTTGTTTGTTTTTCATAATTTTAATAAATAAAATCAAATATTTTGGATAAAGAAATCATTTGTCATTTGTTCGCGGATTTAATGCTTATGCTGTTCTTGTGCAGCATGGGTACTGATTTTGTAGTTTGTGGATGCTACCCAGCCTGTAATTTTAATTATTTAATGGCTAAACTTTTTATTTTTATTAATTTGAAATTTTAATTATTTAATGGCTAAAATAGCCTAAGCCTGTTGGATCTGCTCTGAAAAGTTAAACTATAGTTAATAAAATAAAAATATTTTTCTCTTTTAACTTTTGTAATTCTCTTCATTTTTCTTAATTTCTAAATCTGTCTTCCTGTCTTTTCTTGGTTATGTTCTTATATACAAGTTCTTTTTCATCCTTCTCCAACAAGCTTATGAACTATTTTCCTTTCTACTAACCATAAATATAACAAAATGTGTATTTGCTGTTAAAAGTTAATTCAGTTATTCTTTTGTGGAATGCTATTACATACATTGTGTCAAAATGTGTTGCTGGGGAAGTCAGTCTTTCAAAATATTTTTCTATTCTTATGACTTTAAAAGAACAAAATGAACACTGTTAAATATGTCATGGGTTTCTACCACAATAAATTATTGTGTCATGAGAAATATGTGCAAGTAAACAGCTAGACCAACCACCTATGGCCATCAGTCAAGAAATTCTGTGTCTTTTCCCCACCCTTTTAGTACAATTTGGCAGCAAGCATTGAGTGAAGACAAGATTATAATTGTCTAGAGGCAAGTGGCATGATTTCAAAAAGCCACTTCACAGACAAAAAAAAGATACCATAAAAGGATAAAAATCACTGCAAACCATTTCAGAGTGTAATTTTAATTATTTTATCATGTACAATTTCTTGGAAGCATGAAGGCATAATAAATATATCATTAAAGACTCCGAAGATGATTTGCTCCAAGTTTTCTTAATTTCCCCATCACTGGGTGGTTAGTGTACGTGTTTATCTCTGTACTCTTAGCAGGAAACAAAATTAATTTATCAATCGTTATATATATGAAACTGGAAGTATTGTTGCTCTGAGCCGTATACAATGGGATACATTGATGTCATAGTCCCATTGTATTGATGGGATACATTGATGGGATACAAGATGTCATAGTCCCATTGTATACGGCACTGGTCAGACCACACCTGGAGTACTGTGTGCAGTTCTGGAGGCCTCACTTCAAGAAGGACATCGATAAAATTGAAAGGGTACAGAGGAGAGCGACGAAGATGATCTGGGGCCAAGGGACCAAGCCCTATGAAGATAGGTTGAGGGACTTGGGAATGTTCAGCCTGGAGAAAAGGAGGTTGAGAGGGGACATGATAGCCCTCTTTAAGTATTTGAAAGGTTGTCACTTGGAGGAGGGCAGGATGCTGTTTCTGCTGGCTGCAGAGGAAAGGACACGCAGTAATGGGTTTAAACTTCAAGTACAACGATATAGGCTAGATATCAGGAAAAAGTTTTTCACAGTCAGAGTAGTTCAGCAGTGGAATAGGCTGCCTAAGGAGGTGGTGAGCGCCCCCTCACTGGAAATCTTCAAGCAAAGGTTGGGTACACACTTTTCTTGGATGCTTTAGGATGCTTAGGGCTAATCCTGCGTTGAGCAGGGGGTTGGACTAGATGGCCTGTATGGCCCCTTCCAACTCTATGATTCTATGAGCCATATTTCAAAGCAGCTTACTAGTTTCTTTACCATATTATCTTGCTTCAGCTTTTGATTTGTGTATACAGTCAAAGGTAAAAGAATAGCAAAATTAGTTGGATACATCTATAACCATTAGTGCCTTTATATATTTGGGAAAAGGCACTAAGGGCTGTCCGCTGTCCGGGCAGTGTCCAGGACACGTCTGGTATCTGGACAGTGTTTATGGCGCAGCAAGCCAATCCAGGCATGGCCAGCAAAGCTGGACCCCCAGATTGGGCAGGCCCCTACAGCACCTGCCCCCAGAAGCCAGCCATGAGGCAAGCTTGCAGTCTCGCAGCCAGATGCTCCCTGGCAGTGGAGGGTAGCAGGCCAGCAGTGCCCTGACTAGGCCACTGCTCTGCATACCTGCCAGCCCAGCTGGCTGCCCCCAACCTCAGTCCTGCCTCTCTCTGCCTTGCCTTTCCCTGTCCTGTCCTGCCCGCTGCTCCTCCTCCTCCCACTGTGTTGGCCTAGTCGGCAACAGCCCTCAGCTGTACAGGGTTGGCCGAGCGGCCACATCCCTCCGTGTCCCTCCTGCTGGGGCATTGTGTGTGAGCGGCAGGGCGCATGCACGGATGGGTGGGGGTGCATGCCCTCCCCCCGCACCACATGCCTTGCCTGGCTGTGCTCTGGTGGAGGGGTGGGTGGGGGCCATTGTGCAGCTGCAGCGCGAAGGAGCCCCCACCGTATCAGCCATCACCAGACAAGGGAAGAGAACGGGTGCAGCTGGCCAAGCGAGCAGGCAGGCATAAAAGCCGCCCAGCAGAAGCATGGCCTGCTCCCTCCATGCGCACTCCCTCCTGGCCTTCTGCCTGAACTGGATGGCAGCCGGGATGCCTGCGGACCACCTCGTCAACGTGGACACAGCCCTACGAAGGTAGGGGAATGTCACAGCCCCTCTACCACCACCCCCCGCTAGCGCCCGTTGCATCCCTGGGTGCAACGGGCTTTCTGGTTAGTATATATAAGATAAAAATGATCTTTTTCATGCTTGGTCCTTGCCTGATAAACAGTTAAATTTATGCTATTTCATAGGACCTGATAGGACTTTTATTTGAGCTTGGCAGTTGTCAAGAATGATTGCTATTATTTGGGCTTATACTGGGAGACTACAAGCAGAAAATAAAGAAGGATGGACTAAAACAAGGTCTACAGTAATCCATGCAGAACGTCTTGGCCTAGTGACAAGGGCCTTTTCTGTTCTGCTTGGCCAGTCACCATTAATTTTGCCCGTTTTGTTGTCACCTTTCCTCTTTTCCCTATTTAAGCTGTTCCATTTTATGAGCTTCACAACACCATCCGAAACAGTGGTGGGTTGTTTCTTTTCTGTCACTGCTAACTTATGGTGACCCCATAGTGTTTTTGAGGCAAGATAATCAGAGGTGGTTTGTTTTTGCCAGCATGGTAACTCTGGTATTTCTTGGTGATCTTTCATCCAAATACTGACTAGCACAGATCCTGCTTAACTTCTAAGATCTGACAGGATCAAGCTAGTCTAGATACATCTGTAACCATTAGTGCCTTTATATATTTTATCACAGTAAGCATAGGTACACTGTTCTAAATCAGTGAAGTGAAAGGGCTGTGTAACTGCATAGGGTGTTACTGTTAGTCTACTACTTAACTCTCCTCTCTCAGCTTAACTGTGATAAAATACAAAGCCGTAGGATCATATGCTTTTTTCTCTTTCCCTTTTACTCCTGTCTTAAGTTTCCACAGAGCCTCTTGTGGCGCAGAGTGGTAAGGCAGCCGTCTGAAAGCTTTGCCCATGAGGTTGGGAGTTCAATCCCAGCAGCCGGCTGAAGGTCGACTCAGCCTTCCATCCTTCCGAGGTCGGTAAAATGAGTACCCAGCTTGCTGGGGGGTAAACGGTCATGACTGGGGAAGGCACTGGCAAACCACCCCGTATTGAGTCTGCCATGAAAACGCTGGAGGGCGTCACCCCAAGGGTCAGACATGACTCGGTGCTTGCACAGGGGATACCTTTACCTTTATCTTTACCTAAGTTTCCACAGTTCAGGATTTCATCAGCAACAACCTTAAACCACCATAAATACTAACTAGAGTTCCAATTTAGCAACTATTTTAAGCCAACATTAAATTGTAAATCTTCTACTACTCAAATTCAGTTGTTTTCCAAAGCTCATGCATCTTTCTCTGTAACAGCTAACCTCTGTATCTTTCGGTGAGGGTTGCAACCAATGGAAGGAATGGGCAAGGGAATTTTTTCATGGCATTGAGATATGTAGCGTCACCTGGTAAACGCCATCCTATTAGGGGGACATGCCACTTTCCCTCCAAGTTATTGGCAATTCTGTTTTCTAACTGCCCCACTCCCATTCATGGTCCAAGTTCTGGTTGTTTCTTGAGTTGTCAGCTTTAGGCTCAAAGGCCTTCCACAATCCCTAGTTCACTTTATCAGTTTTGTGTTTTATTTATTTTTTCTCTTCACTATTTAAAAAGCAACTTATCTCCTCCCCCCCCCCCCACCCCAGTTTCCAGTTTTGTCACATCCTGTAATGTTTGGCTCTTACCTCTCTTGTTTGCTTTTGAATGATGTTGTTGTTGGCTTATGAGCACAAACACGGAGACCTAACAAGCCTGTTTGTCCCTCCTGCTGAATTATTGTTGTTTTTCTGAAGACTTAGTGCATACCAGCCAGTGATAAGAGGGATCCCATGGGTATGTGAGGCTCTGCAGAAGAAGGAGATAGTTGGAAATAACACTTGCCATATGATTTCATGGTATTTAAAGGAGGAAAATAAACTTTACAAGAATTATTTTATGTTCTGTAGGAATATGTTCCATTCAGTAACCTTAGTTCTAAGAATTTTAAATGCCTCTCTTTCTGTGGGTGTAAAAATTTAAATTTCTGACTTGCTGTCATTTATGACTTGCTGCATATAGTAAGTGAACAGTGAGCTAGATGCCTAAACAGCAGTTGTGTAACTGTGAAAATATGGCATTTGTTAATGATAGTCAGTATTAAGTAACAGCATCCAGAAATTTTGTCATGTTATAAAAATGGGATGGGACTTCCTTCTCAGTATCCATTCATACTGCTTTTGGCAAATGCACCCTTGCAGGCCAAGTGTTCTGAAATGCACTGTACTCCTGGCTTTTATTTTTAACACAGAAATTTGACTCGAGACAGCTACAGGTCTTAGCAATCAGTCATCTCTTTGATCCGGCTGAAAGGCCACAGTGAAAGGCAGTTGCTGTCTGTTTTCTCTCTCCTGCCAATTAAAGATCTAAACTTATAGTTGAATCCACATGTTTTAGATTCTTCTATCTTCATGGGGATTTGCTGATTTCTGCTGGGCACTACCTGTACTTGCACTTCAGATGCCTTTGTAAATCTGCAAATGTGATGGGCCTAATTGTAGCACCAGCATAATTGGTTGCAGAGGATCAATTATTTGTTACTAGCTACATTACTAGCTACATTTCAATGACCGGGGTAGTTGACAGCATTTCTTACATATATCAAGGTTTTAATTATACCAAGATTTTAAAAATATCTTATGAAGAGCTGCATCAGCCATGAAACAGTTTCTCTGAAATGCCTGTTAAAAATAATTGCAACCATTATTCTATTTTTGTTAATTTAATTTTTGTTAAGGTATTATCCAGTATTTTGATAGGGTTTCCCTTAAGAAGCAGTTAGGGATCTGTGGCTCTTTTGATAGTATGTGAGATTTTAGCTCAAAGTTTGATACAGTTCTGATCAATAGATGCATCACAGGCTTCCAAGTAAGCAGGTGACCTTGATGCAAATCCAGATGTGTTATATGTGTATGGTTCCCAGTTTCTTACCAGGCACAATTCAAACAAAGCTCTGTATGGCTCAGGACCAGCATATCTGAAGGCTGGTCTACGCCCTTACAAGCCTACCCAACCACTGCCCTGTTTCAGTTGCCCTTATGAGTTTAGGGGAGTGGCAACATGGGAGAGGGACTTCTGAGTTGTGGTGACACTCCAGGATTCTTGGGCCAGGGAGAAGAGACTAATATTTTCTCTTCTGTTGCCATCTTCTGCTGGCAGATGAAGGCTGTTGGTTTTTTAAATCTGACATTCCCTCTAACCATTACCGCAAGAGGGATTTGGCCTGACTCACTACTCATTGCTGAATTCCTGCTGCCACACCAGTACAGGGTGATCCCGGGCTTGGCATGACTCAAGCCCTCAGTTGGCTCATGGAAAGGGGACACAGATCAATCAGTGCTCCCTTCTTTGCCACAGGGTTCATTGGTGCCTATGTTGGGTCTGGAGTGTGCATCTGCCAAAGAATCAGGCCATCCTTGTCTGGCTTCATCCTACCCACACCCGAGTATGGCTTCCCGGAAGGGGGGGGGGAAATGCCGCAGGCAATTCTGCCACGTGACAGAGCCTCCTGGGGCATTTAAAAAAAAAGAATGTGGTATTGCATTGTTACGCAGTACCATGTTCTTGAAAATAATTTCTTAAGAGACCTATGCCACCTCACAGCATGAAGAAGAAGAAGAAGAAGAAGAGTTGGTTCTTATATGCCGGTTTTCCCTAACCGAAGGAGGCTCAAAGCGGCTTACAGTCGCCTTCCCATTCCTCTCCCCACAACAGACACCCTGTGAGGTGGATGAGAGAGCCCTGATATCACTGCTTGGTCAGAACAGTTTTATCAGTGCCGTGACGAGCCTAAGGTCACCCAGCTGGTTGCATGTGGGGGAGCACAGAATTGAACCCGGCATGCCAGATTAGAAGTCCACACTCCTAACCACTACACCAAACTTGGCAGAACCTCGCTGCCCTGGCTGTTGTGTGGGAGCACACATCCGGGGTGGACGGGGTACAACAGGCAGACTGCTTCCCTGTGTGGAGCTTGGAAGAGGTGGGACAACCTGCCCTACCCCATAAACAGGGTGACAGTGTGGTGCAACGGATCCCATGTGGTAAACTTCTTGCCCAGTGTTTTAATTGTGTTTAGGAGGTGTTTAATTGTGTTGTATGTGTGTATATTGTAGCTTTGGTGTAAATTGGTTTAATTATGTATTTTTGTTTAGATGTGATCATTTTTAAGATTTGATTTAATAATGTTTTTTAATCCATTCATTACCTTGGTGGCCCTGATGGGGGCAGAAGGTTGGGGTACAATTTTTGTAAATATGCATTGGCAATGCATGTATACCATCCCTTTCCCTTTGTCATGGATGGATGCATTTTAAACTGTTGTCCTCTTTGAGTATATCTTCTCTATATCCAGCATTGTAGTTTTAACAACTAGTTGGTCTTAGGTTTCATATTTTCAGTTTGATTATTAAAGTAATTAAATTTCATTTATCAAATATGATCTCACCACTTTTGTCTGATTTGTCTAGATTGGAAGACTGGTTATTGGTCAGAATGGCATCTTGTCCACTCCTGCAGTGTCATGCATTATCCGAAAGATCAAAGCAGCTGGTGGGATTATTCTGACAGCTAGTCACTGTCCTGGAGGACCTGGAGGAGAATTTGGAGTTAAGTTTAATGTTGCCAATGGAGGTAAGAGTATTTTTGATATTCTATAGCATTGCAAATCTAGATGTGTAAAAAAACTCAAGTTAGAATCAGAAGGAACTGACTATAATCGTCTACTTTCTGTGTATTTTCACGCATTTTAAGAGATACCCCCCCAAGCTTCATTTTGTTGGGTGGTTCCCCAGAGAAATCAACAGGTGTTCTTTGTTCCAAAGACCTGTTACACTGCCAGCTGAGGTTTTTTTTTTAAAATGTTGCCGGATATTAAATGTTAATGTAGTATATCCTGTGGAACTTACTATTATGAAGCCTTGTTTTCTCACTTCATAGAGATCTTCCAGATTTCTATACTGTCTCGATACACAAAGTATGATGAAAGTCTTGCAGGAAATGGTAGAGAACTTAAGCCTCAGTCCATCAGTAGCTGTGGGCAATATTGCATGAAAATCAGAAGTACCAGCTTTTGATGTACAACTTCATTCTCATAAAAAGGAACATCCAGTTTCTTTATCCAGGATTGGATGTGCATATGCATCAGTAACAGGGCAATCCTAAGGAAAGTTGCAGCCTTCTAAATCCATTGAAATAAATGGGCCTAGAAGAGCAGAGCTAGCATTGATCTGATAGTCAAGAGAAAGAGGTGTACTTGCTATAGTGGGACATTCATTTTTGTCCTAAGATCCATGAAATCGAGTTATATCCGCTTCTGCCTATTTGACTGTTATATATTCTAAAGGTATATGGTGACTTGTAATTCCATCTTTCGACTAACAAGTTTTCAGTGCAGTGAAAGAATTCAGTTTCAGCTTCTCTCTTCTTCAAGTACAGTATTTGCTGGCGTATAAGACTACTTTCCCCCCCTGAAAAACATGCCTCCAAGTGGGGGGGGGGTCGTCCTATACGCCGAGTGCACTTCAGTTGGGATAGACATAGCTGCCCATAGTGGCCCATAGTACTGTAATGTAATGTAACAAACTCTATATTTTGAGTGGAAATGTTGGGGGGTCGTCTTATACGCCCAATCGTCTTATACGCCGGCAAATACGGTAGATAATTCAGCTCTATACTTGAGTGAAAAACTATTGTTCTGTCATATCTCCCCCACCTTTAGCAAGTTTGTCTTTTCACATTGTTTGAAGCCAGAAGTGACACAGTGGCGATTTTAGGAATTTTATTTGGGAAGCACCATGAAGGTCAAGACAGGGCAGAATAGAAGTCTAAAAAATAAATGAAATAAAATCGGGCTTCTGAGGTTGATTTTGAATGTGCTGCTGATTGTGTTTTATAGCATTCTTAAAGTTTGTTAGCTCAAGTTATAGGGATGCTCCAGATATATGTTGCTGACCATTTTTTTGCATTTAGGATACTTTGAGCACTAATGCTAGATTACTTACTGAAAGATTTGTCTTTCAGGACCAGCTCCAGATGTTGTTTCTGATAAAATCTACCAGATCAGCAAAACCCTAGAAGAATATGCCATTTGTCCTGATTTGAGAATTGACTTATCTCGTCTAGGAAGACAAGAATTTGATCTGGAGAACAAATTCAAGCCTTTCCGAGGTACTGTATTCTTTTGCACCATTGGACTCTCTGAGTTACTATAAAGTAGTTTGCTTGCTTTGCGTACTTTTACAAATGGTGGTGGAAATTGCCATTATTGTTCTTAATTCGTGGTGCCCCCTAAGATTTTCAAGGCAAAAAACTATCAGACATGTTCTGGCATTGTCTGAATATGTGTAGCAATCTGGGATTTCTTTGGCAGTCTCCCGTCTAAGTACTAACTGCCCTGGCTTAGCTTTTGAGGTCTGACAAGATCAGGCTAGCCTGGCACTTTTACAAATTGGTGGTACTAATTGCTTGATACATATCTGTTTGGTGCTAGTAATGATGCTCAAGTAATGTACATTTTGACAGGAACACAGGTCTTTCAACTACAGATGTGTAGAGGGTGGGAATTTGGCAATTAGTGTAGTTTGAGATATCCAGTTTGTTGATTGGGAGCAATGATCATTGTTGTAGAGATATAACTCCATCATTTGCCCAGCTGTTATCAAGTAAACTTCTCTGAAATCTTGCTTATCGATAGTTTATGAAACATCATTTTTGCTTACTTCCTGAATTTCTAGGAACTTGAGAGTAGTGGCAGCTTATAAGACCTAATAAAAATGTACTTGATGGCTGATGGCATTAGCTAGTATGACAATGTTGGGTCCCAAGTATATGATGTTTTGTGCAATAGATTTTCAGTTATTCAGAGATTTTTTAAAAATTCAGAGATTAACTAGACATTGTTTCTTTTACCTTATTTATTCAGTTGAGATAATAGATTCTGTGGAAGTGTACCTCAACCTGCTGCGGACAGTGTTTGACTTCAGTGCTATTAGAAGTTTGCTTACAGAATCAGACCAACTTAAGATAAGGATTGATGCTATGAATGGAGGTAAGGGGACTGCATTCTGAAGGGGTAGAAAATAATATATTATAATATAATATAGAAATAATAGTTACATGATCAATACAAAATAATTATATTTAGCATTTCTTTTGCACTTTTAAATAGGTCTTACATAAGCCATCTAAGGTAGCTCAGCAGTATTAGTTACATATTTCCCACAGGGGCTGAGGGTTTGTTTAACCAAAGGCCTCCTAATAAGTTTGGTAGATAAACTATTTCAGTGAAGTGAGCCTGACTTCAATATTTGATGTAGGTTAACTTTTCAGACTAGCAGTAGAAAGGTTACATTGATCTGACCTTGTTGGAAAGATGTCTTCAAAATGTATAGAGTGGCTATTTATATTTAACCTTCAAAGGCACCTATGCCACAAGGGCAGCAATAATATTTATAGGACTGTAATGTCTAGAAGTTTGCGCAATTAAAAAAAGGGGGTGCGACTTTAAAATAAGGCCAGTCTGGCAACCATTAGAAAATGTCTACAGTTGGTTTTCAGTAAGAAAAGATACTTAAGAATGCAACCTAGAAGTGCCTGCATGTCAGGAGCTTTCCATGTACAGAAACTTCTAAACATGCAGTTCTGCATATTCAGCAAAGATTGTACCATGTGCCTCTCTGCACATGTGATACGACCTCTCTTTATCTTAACAGACCTGAGAAAATGTCTTCTGTGAAAGAACTGACATTGAATAAGTTTCAGAGACTCAAGTTAGTGAAACTATGCATTCATGGATTCCTCTGGTACTAACCTTTTCAAGATAGAGATCTTACCTCATTCAACAGATGTGTGTATGTTTTGTTCTGAACTTTACCTGGCCATTAGTGGTGGTCATAAAATGCTCACATATTATACAAATATAAAGATACAAAGTGTGTGCACTCTCTTGAAATTGGAGGATACGTTTATTTTGCAGTAATGGGTCCCTATGTCCGAAGAATCCTGTGTGATGAATTAGGAGCTCCTGCTAATTCTGCGGTGGACTGTGTTCCGATGGAGGACTTTGGAGGCCAGTATCCTGACCCGAACCTGACATATGCATCTTCTTTACTGGAGGCAATGAAAGGAGGAGAGTATGGATTTGGAGCTGCCTTTGATGCAGATGGAGTAAGTATTTTGGAAAGGATGGCTCTGTGGTTAAAAGTAACTCTCTGTTGGTTCCGCCATGATGTTCAGGGAGAGGCTTTTAAACAAATTCCCAGCTTTCATTTATGTTCAGAAGAGAAGAATTGTCAAGCCATCACTTGTGTCCTTGAAAAATCTATATTTTATTCATGACTAGCCCAGTTTTTTCAAGTATTAGTATTGGATTTGTTGTTATTTAAAGTTTCAAACAAAATTGTTTAATTGACTATAGAATGCCAACTTAAAGCTTTTGAAACTGCAACTATAACCCAGCTTTCAGTACTGGGTCAATGAGGCTGTTTCATGTGGGATATTTTCCAGACATCACTTCACTGTTCATTGGCTTATTAAAACACTGTATATGTAGAATTCAAAATGTAATTTGCCATGTGTGATGGATACACATGCATCTCTTTAGTTATTATCAAATTGACATTCTGGGGAAGGAAGTAACAAACTGTATAACAGGAACAGTGGTACATAAGCATTTTAGGAAAAAACAGTTCCCTGGAAGCTTCATTTTCTTTGATTCTTCATTGGCAAGATTCAAACAGGCAAGTTTTGAACAGTTCCTTGAAACTATGAGGACAAGATGCCCTTTTCAATGGAAAAAAAGCAATAAGTAAAGACTTACAAATATAGTTTCAGGAGGTTGCCATATTGGTATGCAGCAGAAGAGCTTTATTTAAGTCCAGTAGGACGAGCTTAGACTCTCAAGAGTTAATATCCCAAAAATCTTGCTGAATTAAAATCATGTACACAAATGCGTCTTTTTAATTCAGCAGGAGCTTGTAGACTTTTGGGGGCAATACAAATATTCCAATTTCTACCGTCATCAGAATTTAGTATTGCTAGTTAAAAAGCCAGCTTGGTGTATTGGTAAAGAGTGGCGGCTTCTCATCATGTGAGCGGCTTCTCATCAGGTTTGATTCCACCCTCTTCTACATGCAGCCAGCAGGGTGACCTTGGGCTTGTCATAGCCCTGGTAGTTCTGTTCTCACAAAGCAATTCTGTCAGAGCTCTATCAGCCCAACCTACCTCACTGGGTGTCTGTTGTGGGGAGGGGAAAGGGAGGGCAATTGTAAGCCATTTTGAGACTCCTTCAGGTAGAGAAAAGCAGGGTATAAATACTAACTCTTCTAAAGAAAATTGTCCCTCCTTGAACTAGCTTCTGTACCCTCCTTATACAAAACAGTACAGTGAAGGAATACTTTTTACTTTTCCCATCATGCACTGTGATTATGTTGACCTATCAGGCAGAATTTCCTTTCTGTTCAGGATTCAAAACAAGTAGAAAAGAAACATTGGGCAGCCTAATTCATGGCTATTAAGTGGGGAAATAAGGGGCTAGGTCAGTCTTATTTCATGAGCTCTGATTCAAGTATAAATAAGAAAGTTCTTCTCTTACATACCTCATCAGTCTTTTTAGTCTGATCTATCACAGCAGTGAAACCGAGCTCCAGTAAAAGGAAAAAAAGTGGAAGAGGGGAAGGCAATTATAATTCCCTGTGAGCTCTGGGTCAGGCCTAATCAGTGAAAAGATTATTTTTACAGGAAATACACATACATGTATCTTAGTTCAATGAGACAGGCTGGAGCCAAAGACAGGCTGGAGCCAGTCATGGTCTCCCTTTGCTGGACAGATGGGGAGAGAAAGCGCAACATGGAAATGATATTTTTACAATGGTGTTGTGGCAGAACTCCTCTACTTAATTTATGCCCCCTCCTTTGTGCTTTCTTTTCTTTTCCAGGACCGCTATATGATCTTGGGTCAAAATGGATTTTTTGTGAACCCTTCTGATTCACTGGCCATCATTGCTGCCAATCTCCATTGCATTCCATATTTATGTCAGATGCCTGTGCGAGGCTTTGGTAGGAGCATGCCTACCAGTACAGCACTGGACAGGTAAAAGGCGCAAAAAATTCATTGCCATAGACAATTTTCTAGGGATAGCTCTAGGGATGCTACACGGCGGTATTTAATATTGTTGATTAACATGTTGCCTATTTTGACCCCCCACACACACCAAATGTTGCTACTCATCAGAGTACTCGTCAAAGGGGTACGCATGTGACAGAGTAACAGTATTAGCTGCCTTCTCATTCTCTTCATCTTAAGCGGAAGAGATAGGCCTCTCCCCTCCAGTCTCTCTTATCTGAGGCAGCTTTGCTGTGAATTCTAAAGATGTCACTCTCAAGTTAATTCATTGTGCACACATTTCCTCTCATGGCAGTGTTGCTGCCAGTACTCCAGTTCACCTGAAGGGCAGCCTCTAAGCACTTCAGCACATTTCAACACATCCAGTGTATCTTGTCTAGTCATACAAGCCTGTTTTTTTCATGTGTCAGTTCTAGCAACAAAATTGCTATTTTGAAGACATTAAAATGTATTTTCTGGTGCTTTTGGGGGTTGAATAAAAAATGGTTTCTTAAGGAATATCTTGAATTTAAATTTAGTAAATTATATTAATAATAACTAGGTTTAAGGCCTGCTCTAGCCCAAATACGGGCGGCTGGGTGTGGGAGGCAGGCCAGTGGAGGGGAGGGAAGTGATGGGCTTAGAAGGAGACGGGGCAGCCCCCCACTCCCGTCCCCGCCCAAGCCTCTCCCGCAAATCCCTTGCCGTGCTGAAGCCTCCCCAGGTCGTCCCCCTCCCTCCTGAGTCCCTGGCTTTGGCGCTGCCCTCGGAGCAGGTCCAGTGCGGCTGGCCTGCTCCGAGGGCCATGCTGAAGCCTCCCCCGGCCGCCCCCTCTCCCACGAGTCCCCAGGCATCAGCGCGGGGTTCGGAGCAGGCCTGCCGCGTCCCTGACATGGCGGGCATGCTTTGAGCCCGCAGGACGGCTCCCCAGGACGGCGCCATGGCCACCAATCAGCCGGCTCACCTGTGCGGCAGGGTGGGCCGGGAGTCAATAATGGTAGGGAAAATTGAAGACAGCAGGACAAAAGGAAACCCAACATGAGATGGATTGACTTAATCAAAGAAGCCACATCTCTCAGTTTGCAAGACCTGATAATGGCTGGCTAAGGAGATTAGAACTTTAATTTATAGAGTCACCAGAAGTGTGAAGCAACTTGATAGCATGTTACACACACAGAGCTAGTGATGAGTAAGCTAGACTAGTGGTATGCCTTTTTGGTATGGGAACAAATTGAAATGTATTTGGTACAGTGATACATAAAAAAACAAACAGAGCATGCACAAAACAATATAACCGCAGAAACCTGGACCTACTTTCTCAGGCTTCTTGACTCACTTTTGGGCTGGAACCCACAGGTTTTGAAACTCTGAGTTGGACATGCCCTCTTCACCCAAAGAGTGAATTCACTGCTGTAGAAAGTGGTGCCTAGACAGCATAGACAGCTTCAAGAGGGAATTGGATTAATTTTTGGAGCAAAGATCTATCAACGGCTACTAATTACAAGGTGTAGATGGAACACTATGTCTGTGGCAGTGATGCTCTGTACACTTGGTGCTTGAAGGAGGCAAAAGTGGGAGGGCTTCTGGAGTTCTGGCACTGCTGGTGGGCCCCCTGATGGCACCTGGGCTTTGGCAAGTGTGTGAGACAGTGTTGGGCTGGATGAGCCACTGATCCAACATGGTTTTCCTACGGTCTCTTAGGAGTCAAGCCTGACTCCTTTTTATTGCTTTGATCTTGTACTTGGGGTGATTTGCTGCTTCATTCAGCGTTTACCCAGCAGGAAAAGCCAAGGGTACTTCTAATGGCCTGTCTGCAGTTGTATTATCACAGCTTGTAATGATGAGTTCATTCCTTCACACAATCAGTTCAACAGTCCATATTTCTTATTCCTGCAGAATTTTCTTTTCTTCTTGAGTTTTCAGCCAAGCATTTTAATGGCTATATTCTTTGAGCCAAGAACTTTCCGTAGATAGCAGCTGCAAATGAATAATGTGTCAAAGATAAGGGATAATATTTGGGGGTTGAATCTCTTCTTAAGTAAAAGAGCAGGCACTAGTTCTTCTTAATGTTAGTTTTAATTTTAATTCAGAGCAGCCAGAACTTATCTAGAGAGTACTGATAACACTAAGCTTTCTCAGAGGTAAGGTAAAGGTAAAGGTAAAGGTATCCCCTGTGCAAGCACCGAGTCATGTCTGACCCTTGGGGTGACGCCCTCTAGCGTTTTCTTGGCAGACTCAATACGGGGTGGTTTGCCAGTGCCTTCCCCAGTCATCACCGTTTACCCACCAGCAAGCTGGGTACTCATTTTACCGACCTCGGAAGGATGGAAGGCTGAGTCAACCTTGAGCCGGCTGCTGGGATTGAACTCCCAACCTCATGGGCAGACAGATTCAGACAGCATATCGCTGCCTTACCACTCTGCGCCACAAGAGGCTCTTTCTCAGAGGTAAGCTTTAAAAATCCATGGTAGGATGAATTTGCTGTAAAGTACACAAACTCTGGTGCCAGGATAGAGCTCTAGAGACTTCATGGTCTTCTCTGGCTACATGGCCAGTAAAGGAGGATAAGTGCTATTAAACCAAAATGGGGTACAGGGAAACTGTAAGGTGCCATGAAGACTCAAATCTAGAAGCTGGGTCAGCAGCTGTATGTGCCAGCTAGGCTGCCTGCCTTCAGAGCAAACTGCTTGGCCAATCTCCCCTACATCATAATTTCTTCCGAGAGGTAGCCTGTTGAGGAAGCACACCCCAACTGGTGGGATCCAGTGAGGATTTCTGGAACCAGCCGACAGTAGGGTCTGATAAAACCTAGCCAGGAGGTATAAAACTGCTGCTTACAGCTGAAGCAGCATGCCTGTAATGTGACATGCCTTACTCTGGTTCCTGTTACGTGTTAGTTTGACCTCTTACTTTGCCTTTGTTTTGGATTATCTTTTAGATTCTGGCTCCTTGCCCTACCTCAGCTATACTTTTCCTAGCCTAGGACTGCCATTGAATCCTGACTTCTGGTCTGACCTTGATTCTGCTGTGCTCCACAGACCTCTTTCATTTTTTTTAACCTTCTGGCTGCCTGGCTTAAGTCTGAACTTTCCTCCCTGACCAGTTGTGTACTTCAGCACCTGAGAGTGTGTTCAGACTCCTCTTATGCTTATCTGGGCTAACAGAATCAAGTATTTGTTGAGGATATTCTAAATATGGATTGGTAACCTGCAACTAGAGAACCAGAACTGTGCCACGTGGCAATGCAGGTGACTGTAGAAAAGGACTGGGTAGTCAGTTAGCTCATGGTGATGAGGCCTCCTCCCCAGGTCCCATCCAAGGTACCCCAGTCAGCGGCCTGAATGATGTGATGGCACTTGGGATAACTCGTTCATCTCTTGTCCCCAAGTATACCTTAGTGACATAGTGAACGTGGGATTGGTTCTTGGCCTACTCATAGGAGAAGCTTTGGACTGAAGTACTGCCCTGCTTGAACAGTACTATCCAGGGATTGCCAGCTGGGTTTCATTCTTGAATGTCTTAACCAAACTGCTTGAAAATTCCACTCACAAAGCTGATGCTGCAGGGACCTCTCTTTGAAAGCTCAGCCAGTCCTTCAGATCATTTTGCATGTATATTGCATAGTTATTATTATAATTATTATTTATTATATTTATATACTGCCCTCCTCGGGGGCTCAGGGCGGTAGTTCTGATATTTGCCTCTGTTTTGGAATAATAGCATCATTCTATACTAGTTCTGACTGGATCTCTGTGAAGTACTAAAAAATGAGCTGGCCTGTGTTTAAAAACTGATGCACAGATTTTATATTAATTGTGGCTCAGGGCTGTTTATATTGAAACTTTCATACTGTAGTACATTATATTATTATTTATTATTATTATTATTTAATTTTTAGAGCACCCTTCTCCCAATAGGTCTCAGGGCGGTTTACAACATAAATAGTTAAAACACAATCAATTCCCCATAAAAACCCCAATTAAAAGTTACATATAACATATAGCGGCGGTGGTCACAATTCTGATCTTAGTTCAGCCTGGTAGAGAGAATAATGCTCAGAAGAGGGTGGCACCAATACAATAGATCTAACCATGATCTCGATGTTAGAGATCTCAATATTGGAGGGGATCCTCTGATGGATTAGTGGGAGAGCTGCCCTGGCCTCAACCATATGCCTGGCGGAAGAGCTCCGTCTTACAGGCCCTGCGGAAAGCTGGTAGATCCTGCAGGGCCCTTAGCTCTTCTGGGAGCTCATTCCACCAGGTTGGGGCCAGCACTGAAAAGGCCCTGGCCTGGGTCGAGGCCAGGCGAACATCCCGTGGGCCCGGGACAACCAGTAAATTCATAACCAAGAGGTCCCGCAGGTAGATGGGACCCAGGCCGCGTATAGCCTTAAAGGTCAATACCAATACCTTGAATCTGATTTGGAAACAGACTGGTAACCAGTGCAGATGACGAAGCACTGGCTGAATGTGGGCCCTCAAAGGTGTTCTAGTGAGGACCCTGGCAGCCGCATTTTGGACCAGCTGTAACTTCCGAGTCAAAGACAAGGGAAGGCCTGCGTAGAGTGAGTTACAGAAGTCTAATCTGGTAGTGACCGTTGCATGGATCACTGTGGCCAGGTGTTCCGAGGACAGGTAGGGCGCTAGTAGCCGGGCTTGGCGAAGATGGA
Organism: Paroedura picta; assembly: GCF_049243985.1. Taxonomy (NCBI): domain Eukaryota; kingdom Metazoa; phylum Chordata; class Lepidosauria; order Squamata; family Gekkonidae; genus Paroedura; species Paroedura picta. Next base: position 72,004,721 of record NC_135375.1, on the reverse strand, counting down.
AAAATGCTGTCTGAGCTACATTGGTGACCTGAGCCTCCATAGAGAGGGAGGCATCAAATGTCACTCCCAAATTCCTGGCAACTGGTGCAGGTGTTAATTGCACCCCGTTCAGGCATGGGAGGCATGCTTTCTGGTCCTGCCCTCTTCTGCCCAGCCACAGGACCTCCGTCTTGGAGGGGTTGAGTTTCATGCGATTCTGCCTGAGCCATCCAGCTACCGCTTCCAAACAGCTGGCAAATGTATCCGGGGTGGAGTCCGGCTGGCCGTCCATTAGGAAGTAGAGCTGGGTGTCATCCGCATATTGGTGGCAACCCAGCCCATAGCCCCGGACCAGCTGGGCTAGAGGGCGCATATAGATGTTAAAAAGTGTGGGAGAGAGTATCGCCCCCTGCGGAACCCCACAAGGGAGCTCACAAGGGCTCAACATACTCTCCCCCATCGCAACCCTCTGCGTCCGGTTCTGGAGGAAGGAGACCAGCCATTGAAGCGCAGTCCCCCTTATTCCAGCTCCGGCGAGGCAGTGTACCAATAACTTGTGGTCGACCACATCAAATGCGGCTGACAGGTCTAGAAGCACGAGAATGGCGGAGCCGCCCCTATCCAGCTGGCCCCTATCCATATCATCCATGAGGGTGACCAGCACGGTCTCCACCCCGTGGCCAGGGCGGAAGCCAGACTGGTATGGGTCAAGGGCCAAAGTTTCATCCAAGAAACCTAGGACTTGGTCCGCCGCGGCCCGCTCTATCACCTTACCCAGAAACGCCAAGTGCGAAACTGGGCGGTAACTGGCGGGGTTCCGTGGGTCCAATGATGGCTTTTTTAGTAAGGGGCGTACCACTGCTTCCTTGAGCCCCTTGGGAAACTCTCCAGATGTTAAGGAGAGGTTGACAATCTCCCTCAACGTTTTGATTTGAATACGGAACCCTGGTTTAAAAAGCCTGGTCTAACTGTTGATGCAGATGCATGACTGGTGAGTAAAGAGCCAGTCTGGCTTTTCTGTTTTTCCCCTAAAAGTGAATATTACTGACAGAATGAGAAGTTATCACAAGATACAGTTCAGAGAATATCATTCTGTGACTGCTAAACCTAAGTAGGCATAGCTGCTGAAAAAGTCGTCAAATCCTTCGGCCATGGGAACAGTCTCTGTGTTGCAGAATTCAAGGGAAAGGGCCTGTCAACACAGTGTTGCCCTGGAACAGGTCCAGCGTACTTGATGAGTTTGCTGCACAATCTGGGAACATAATTACATTTATGAGTCATGGGTCCCCATCCTGTTGTTGTCCCTTTCATTGATGGGTTAAATATATTCTGATATCAGCTAAGCACTTTTAAAGCATCACCAATCCATTGACCTGGATGGATCAAGATAACCTTTAAAACATATTGAACAACTTATATGCTGCACAGCATTCTGCAGGATTCCTGGGGAGAGTGTGGAAAATTCAGGCATCAGAAGTATTGTGGATGTACATTGTGTGTGCAGTTTCACACAATAGGAAGTAAGAGCTAGGAGCCAAGTGCTTTTGTTATTAGAAAACTGCTGCCCAGTCACAAATCTTTCTTTGTCAGAAATGCTTGAATTTTCTATTTGTGTTTTTTTTGCCCATATCAGCATACATTGTGTTTGGCTTTGATCTGAAGAAGTTATATGCATAACAAGCTGCTTATATTGGTTTTAGCGCATTTCCCAAGGGTTTTGGGAGAGCATAAGCTCTCCTTCTTTGTAGAAAGATGTCCTTCCAAACATTTTCTTCCATAGAATTTTGTGGAGAAACCCTCACACTTAACTTCTGCTACTAGAATTCAAACGGGTTGATAAAAGGAGAGAAACCCTAATTATGCTTCTCTGAGGTACTGGGAAGAAGCACAAATGTGATATGATTGTATTTATTAGGTAAGACTCGAACAGCAGTAGCACATTATTGCAGAAGATGTGGTTCTGCATGTGATTAATTTTTAGATTGGCTGTATGTTACACATCATTTTAAATTGCTTTTGTATCACAGAATGATCAAGAATCTTTTCATTTAGCGGTTAGAGGAATAGCAGGAACCAGAGAAGAGCAAATGTCTGATATTGCTTACTAGAAGATGTTATTTTGAAATTAGACAGATTAAAGATTGAAGGGCAGTGTTTGGCTGCCTTGACCTGGGTGCCCCAGGTGATCTAGTCAGATTTCAGAGGTTATGTTGGTTCACCCAGGGCCTAGTCTGCACACAATAGATAATGCACTTTCAATGCACTTTAGGAGTAGATTTTCCTGTTCCACACAGGAACCTCCAGCTGCCAAAGCACATTGAAAGTGCATTATTCTATGTGTGCAGAATGGGCCCTGCTAGTCAGTATTTGGATGGGACAGCACCAGGGAAATCCTGGGTTGCTATGGGGTCCCCATCAGTTGGCTGTAGCACTTTCCACCACAACGCTCTGTTTGTTGGCCCGACATAACCTTTCAAGATCTGTACGTTTTGGCAGATGAAACAATTAGGTCTGAGGGCAGAGTCATATCATACTGATGTATAAAAACAATCCTGAAACTGACACTTTCTTTGCCAAAACTTTCCGCTTACAACTGTTCCCAAATTTGGTTGTAACTTCTGACTCTGTCATGCTGCATCATGATTTTCTCTCCAAGCTGAGCTCTGAAGAGCCAGCAATTCTCAGAGTTCAGCCTTTTATGTTTATGAAATTATTTGTTTATGAAATTATTTTGTGTTTATGAAATTATTTCTTCTGTTTATGAAATTATTTCATATGAAATAATTGTTTATTAAATTATTTGTTTATGAAATTATTTCTTCTCCCGTGTTTTGCAGCTACAAACAGGTGCTATGTCCCTCTCCATAGAATTAAATTTCTTGTTCATATGATTTTTTGGTAAATTCTGGTGTTTGTAGAGCCAGACTTAAAGAATCATGTAATTTAGGCTTCTGTCAAGTTGGTAAATAAACTTTCAGTAAATTTAATTAACTGGAATTGTATTTTCTTTATCTGATTATGTACATCAGTAATGCCTTTTCATTACAAAAGTGATTTTTTTCTGCCTTGAATAAGGTTTTTGTCTTGGTCACTACAGGAGGGAAGAAAAGGAGAATAAAATGTCAAAGATGTCAAAATGTAATTTGTTTATGTGTAGAGTGAGTCTCTGGAATAGCGGCTGCCCCATAACGGGGGGGGGGGGAATGTTCCTTTCTCTTGCAAACAATGGCAGTGCCAAGGAAGCTGGGAAGGAAGCAGGAAATGGCCTTTGGAAGGCAGCATTTAAGATAGAGGCAGCAAGGCCAGGGCTCCCTAGAAGCTTAGTTTTCTGCCCAAGAAGAAATAAATTATCCCTAATTTTCTCCCTGAGTAACTTACTAGATCATCCCTTACCTCCACCATATCCTCACAACAAAAATCTTGAGAGGTAGGTCAGAGTGAGATCTTGTGGTAGATCCAAACTTTCATGGCAGGCAGAGTGAGGGATTTGAGCCCCATTGTTCATAGTCTAGCACTCTAAGCACTAAGCCCCACCTGAATGGGAGTCTTACTACCCCTTCAGGGTGTTTCAGTCATTCTTTTTCTGTAAAGGATAACTTAGAAGGAAATGTTGCCATTCCATGGTTGTACTGAGAATGGAGTGCTGGAAGCTCTTTTTGTGTCCTTGATCAATTGAGGTAGAGTGCAAAGGGATAGTTCCCACGTCCTCCAGTATTAATCTCAAGATCACAAAGCAGTTTGGCACTTATTTATTTGAAGTAATTATGCCCACAGTATGGTATTCCATTCAGGTCATTTGGTATGCAGGTGAGAAAGCTTTTCAGAGAAGAAATTTCAGGAAGCAGCATTGGTATGGTGAAATCTTCAGAGAAATCCAAATAGTGGTTTCGTGGTTTAGGAAGCATCTTTTGGAAAGGCAGCCAGCCTTTATAAAGCTTTGGAGCTTAGCCATTGTCTCTTTATATATATTAAGTATAATGCAGTTGTTTTCCTGAACTAATATTTTCTTAACAGAGCAGTTAATATTTATGTGGCTTTGCTTAGTCCTTTGGGTCTGCTTTGATAGTTCTGCCTTTAAAACCTTTAATACATAAGAACAGCCCAACTTGTAACGGAGAAGGAGGAGACGCTATTTAATTGCTCTTTTGGCATAGCAGTCCTTTTCCATTGCTCCTGGGGTTCCATTGAAGGAAAGTAACTTTAAAGTGTTCCAGAAACTAATTAATAAAGTGACATAATTTTAAAGTACATTATTAGCAAGCAATGATTAAGTCCAGTACAAATCTAGACATGACAGTGGTAGTTCCTTGTGCTCTTCCCAAGTGGCACACTCTCAGCCAGGATTATGTCTGGAATTAGAGCCCCAGCTGGGATTCCTGCAGAGAGGAGATATGCAACAGCCAGAGATCTTGCAAATTAGCATGTGAGGTGCCTGAAACCATTTGCTCTGAAGTCATCTGTCTTAAAACCAAGGGCTTGGAGCAGACTTTCTTTGTTGCTTCCAGCTCCTTTATATTTTATCCCTTCTAGTTCTTCTAAAGACCTATTTGTCATGTTGTATCTTAGCTCTCTGAAACATCCCTGGTTATCTGTTTAAGGAGGACCGTTCCATTGCTATTCAGTCCGTAAATTAAAGGCAGTGGAAATAGCATCTCTAACACTTTACCATATATGGAGGATTGGCAGTTGTTTGGTTTCACTCTCGGTATAGACACTTGATGCCTTTTAAGGGAGCACAGTGCAATCAGAGTGAAAATATCCAGAAGCCAAACATCTATTTCATAGGGCTGCCACTGTTAAATTGTTAGGGTTTAATGGGGTCAGATGAGAAGTACAGGCACTGGAGTGTAACAGACCTGGGGGGAGGAAGAGAGAATTCAGTAAGTTGTTTGTATAATTTTGACCTGTTCTAAAATCAGAAGAGTTTGCTAAAAGTGTTGTCTGAATACTGGCATATGTTGTGTCATTCGCATTTAATTTAATTTTGGATTATTCACAAATTCCTGACTTTTCAGGATATTGCAGAAGAGGCTAGTTTGTGTGTGGCTGATTTTATAACAATCCCCTGTCCTGAAGGGTTTTACTAGGACTGTAGTTTGCACACAGGAGACCTTGTTAAACATACGCGAGGCTGAACAAGCAGCCTGATATGTTGTGGACATCCATTCACAATGGTTGTTCTGTCTGCCCCTGCAGATGCAGTCCCTTTAAAATTTAAATTCCATTTGCAAGCTGTGGTGTATATTAACTCTGAAGATGTTTAAAGGGCTTGCGATTCCTTTAAATACCTCCAAGCTAGGAGTTCACTCAGAAGTTGTTTAAAGGGAGTGCAACCCTTCTAAACACCCTTCAACTTCAGCTATCAGGCTGAAATATATCAAAATCCAGCTGAAATAATACCCCCAAAATACTAATAAGTTTTCTTTTGAGTATTTTTTGGCTCAGATTAGTTGAATGCACACCCCTATAATGTGGAACCATTTATCTGAAGAATGTTTCATTACAAAGCAAAAAAGCTTTAGAAAATGTACTCATTTCATTATGTCTAATTGATGGACATTAAGGAACAGTGTATTTAGATCACACTGTTAAAGATAACTATTTGAATTGCATACAACCCATTGAACTCCACAAGTCTTCTAAGAGTAAATCAAACAATTAGTTCTATTCAGAATGTAGCAGATAGAACTAATACCATCCTTGGTGTAAACTCTTGCATGTGAATCTTTTGTATACATAGGCAATATAAACTTTAGAAATAAATCTATGCTGAGAAAGAAGCAGGAAAGCCTGTCATACCTTATAAGAAGTCTTGTACTGAAGCTAATTTTGTGATTCCGCATCTGAAATGAATTGTAGTTAGCATTGAAATATTTGTGGTCATGCATGAAAAGAGCCTGGTGTCTTTAAAATGTTTGTTTAGTTTGGCTATAACAAAAAGCTCAACTTTGAAAAAGAAAAAAGCAAAACAACTTGCTGGGGGATCGCACATTTCAGAATGGGAAGGATGCACTTAGGTAAGAACACCTAAAAAGAGGATTATGCTATTTGCAATGGCGGAGGGTGGATGGGGGAATCTGCCGCCTTCGCTGTGCCCTCTGCTGGCCTGCTGTGGTTTTGTTTTCATGTTTGCTGCTTGTGCAGCATGTGGGAAGGGGAAGACACGTCAGGAAGGTGTGGAGGGGAGTAATACCATGATTCACCTCGCCATTTTGGCCACTGGCTTCCATCTAAACGGTACTTAATGTCCCCTGCTGGTTGCCATAGAGAAAAGTATAATTCACCATTGCTGCATCTATGTATTGCTCCTGCAGACTTTGGCTCATTCTGTAGATTTTATTTTTTTTTAAAGGGGGATGCAGGGCTGGAAGTCTGGTGTTTCTCTACAAATTTCAACACAATGAAAGCCACAAATATACAAACCCAGACACAATTGGAGATAATATCTGCTGATGCTCTGAGAAATTTGTGTGACTCAACTCTTCCCAGTTGGTCTTATGGCATGAAGTGTCCATGTAGATATTCGTGATGGCCTTCCCAGCGACTGACCTCTCTTGGCTGTAGCACTGTTGTGATCCTGAAATCTTACTGCTTGTTTGGAATTTCTCTTTCCCCCACCCCCATACCAGCCTCCCAGTTTTCCACTTGAAATTTTTCTCGTTATCTTAGTCTACATATTCCAGTTTGTGCTGTCTGATTAGACATCCTCATTGCTGGACTGTGTCCTAGTGTTTAAAGAGTTCAAGACAGGTTGGCATGCTTATCTGTTGGATAATGTCATCTCCTTCCTCCGCATTATATAGTTCTCTTGAAATATATGTCTGTAGCTTCAAGAGAAGACAACAGAAATGGTTATAGTTGAATAAGTTTCTTAACCATGTTTTCAGGATCTTCTGTCCAGCCAGAAGAGTTAGTAGTCATACAAATAAATCTTCATGATACTATAACCATTCATACGATGCATATATTTTCTTGCTTTGGATGGCACATTAAAAAAAAAATCCTGTTCTTGTATTGCTGGGTTGGTCTTAAAGTTTAGGGTGAACTTTATACTTTCATTTTTATTGTATTGTTTTGATTTACTGTTTTTGTTAGTTATCTCAAACTCTGCAGTCAAGAAGAAAGATATAAATCTTCTAAATGTTGCATCAGGCCATTAATTATTTCTTACTTTCCAAAGGTTATTACAGTGCCAGTGAGTGATTTCCATTGGTGTACTTAAGTATGTGTCATTAAAAACTTATCCTTTCATATGTTTCAACTATTAATTGCAGTGCCCTCAATTTTCCACCAACTTTTGACTTTACTCTTCCGTTCACAAGTTCTGGGAGGATAGCGTGGGTGCCTGTTTACTTCATTCTAAACCCAAGCTATTGTCTCAGTCCATTTTTTAGAATCCAGTCTGTATTTGCACACTACTTAACTGTTTGTGACTTATGTTCCCTAGGAGTGAACTGTGTGTCAGTGAGGTGCTAGTGCACATACTACAGACTTTCCAGGCAGTTCTCCCATGCCACCATCAGCATTTTTTTAAATGTGCAGCTGACACCTGGTCAGTGGAAAAGCCAAGGAAGAGAGAGAGAGATGTTAAGAATAGTTTCTCAGTTGTTCTTTTAAAAAGCCTCTCTCATTGTTCTGTAGTCCAGAAAAAAATTAACAATAAATTGTTTTGATCCATTCTATGCTCTAGTCATATAGCAAAAATAAATCATCTTACTTTAGCAAAAAATGTCAGGAGTCTTTTTCCATATGACTTTGAGGGAAAATAGGAATTGAGGCTTTTATTGTTCTTAGCAGATTTCCTATATCATATGGCTTGTAGCTCTTGAGATAAGACAGTTTTACATTAAGAGCTACAACGGGAATTACACTGGCAGAAAAGAATACACCAACAGGGTTATGGTCCTTTCTAAGTCAATTTGAATGGTGGATTTAAATACGATTTTCAAGGAAAAAGTGATCTTCAAGGAAAAAGTGATCAGCTTTATCTCGAGCCTTCTTAGGCTATTTTTAACTGTTGTGAATAGAGTTTAACTTTTGGCTTTCTAACCATAAATCAAGCACTTTAAAACTAGCACTTTATTATTTTTTTTACTTCTGTACTGCCCCCCCTTTTGGCTCACACCCTTTTGGCTTATACCCTTAATATATAATCTTTACATAACGGAGTGGTCTGAACATTTAATCAAGACTGCTGCTTTATGTATCAAGTAGGTAAAATCAATGCCTCTCTAGACCTTTTAGGAATCTATGTGAGGAAATGGAGGAAAAGTAGGATGCAAATTTAATAATCTGTTCTTTGGATACCCCAAAGACTTCATTTGGCAGTTTCAAGATTTCAGTGTGTCTTTTTTAAGTGGTGCCTTATATTTATCACTGATTTATAGAAGTTGGTTTTGCTAGCTGCATGTGTGGAAGAGATATCTTTTCCCATTCAGCAAATATAGCCTCTTGATAGAATAAATTTGCAAACATGTATAAAATAACTGAACCATCCTTATGTTGTGGTGTTCTGTGACGTATCTCTTAGGGTGGCAAAATCCATGAAAGTTCCTGTCTATGAAACACCATCAGGCTGGAGGTTCTTCTCAAATCTGATGGATTCTGGTCGATGTTCACTCTGTGGAGAAGAAAGCTTTGGCACTGGTGAGACCTCATGTATTCTGTGTGGCAGATTTTATGTCAAATATAATGGCATAAAGCATACATGAGAACTGGGCACTTAGGGGGGCTGGATATTTTAATGCAGACTACTCCTATTATGACTATGCATCCCATATGTATGTATATATACTGGCCCACTAGGATCCCCACGCACCTCCTGGCTTTGTTGCCTATGTTGTGGGGGCAGGAGCTTGTACAGGTCGCAACATATAGTCAATGGGCTATCTTAATTTTGGCAGTGAAGATGAAGGCATCTTTTGTAGGCCTGTTTTAGTCCACGTTATGAAAGTCCCCAGTCCCATGGTATTAACAGCTGACTAGAAATCTGTCAAACACATAAGGAATTACAAACTACATAATGTTATCAGAAGAACAAACTGAAAAATATGTTCCATATTCATTGTTGGATATTTGGACATAACTAGCAAGGGCTATCTTGGTACTTCTGTTTCATAAGACCAGAAGCCTACCACAATGAAGAAAGACTTCTAAATTTAATAATACCATTGCTTAAGCTCACAGAGTTTTGTGACGGGAAGACCCTCCGTGGACTCCTGCTCCTGAACCAAGAACAGGAAAAAATGGCCTGATTAAAGTAACTCAAATTTTAGCTCCCTTAACGGATCTTTCTTCTAGATACACATGCACATATACCTCAAACACGCATACATTAATTTAACGAAATCTTGCAGGTATTCAGTGGAAACCATTTCATTCTTACATTAATATATAAAACAAATACAAGCATTATTGAATTGATGTTTGAGTCTCATTTATGCAGCTGGGATCCATGAGGCTTAGGTTGATCCATATTGATCCTGCACTCCCTGCTGTTCCCTTGCAAGACATTTCCCATATTCAGGAGACTATGGTTGCTTCATCACAGAAGTTTTACTTCAGTTTTGCATCCAAACTACATCAGGAATTGTTTTGGAGCATCCACACAATGTCAACCCCTATTAATCTTTTTCCAATACACATCAATAGACCAGAGAATGGAGCCATATTAAACACTTTCCTACAGATCTGGGAGGATGCCCAGGTTTGTAGAAAAATTGGGGAGGTAGTATGCTAAATCTTGTGAAGCCACACTGCAAGATTTTTGGAGGATTAGAGGAACCACCTAAGCTAAACCCATTGGACTGAGGCAGTGGCATTGCAAGTGAGTGGGAGATATTGCCATTTCTCCCCACCATACCACTGGTGTGGGTGGGTGCTGGGTGGGCTAAAAGGAGAAGGGGAGGGAGGAGTGAGAGTTGCTGCTGTATCAGCCAGTCAGGACACCTGAACACAGGCAAGCAAAGAACAGGGGGAGCTTCCCCCCCCCAGTGCTGCAATGTGAGCCAGTCAGGCTGAAACAGCAGCATCTTTAATTACTGCCCTCTCCACAGCTGGCGTTGCAAGA